>NW_026863206.1:252500-375000 GCF_026571515.1 Ruditapes philippinarum
TTCCACAGATGTTTCATGTTTAAGAGGATATCATGCAGCATTTTATCTGGAATGAAAGTTTTGAAAATGAATTGATTTCTATAAGTCAGTTCATTTGGCTATTACATAACTATGAAACCTGCAAAAACTGTCTTTCCGTCGGTATTGTTTTGAGTACAGACCATTTGATAGTTAATATTCATAATGGATATATATAATGGAAGGGAAGAAAGTGAAGATTAATATATAATGTGTATTAAATATAATTGACAAAATGCATTCAGAATTAATTAGAAAATAATAATGTTCTATAATTATGAATTCCTTATAAAATAAAGCGCCTCAAATTTCCTTTCATTTTCTTGAATTATGTTTAATAATAATTATTTTTTGCCATCAACAACAGCAACTGTGAGCTATTGAATAATTTATTAGCAAAGCCACAAATACTTTCAAACAGAAATTCAGGAAACTTTTAGGCTAGAAAAGGAAACTTTATTGGAAGGAATCAATTTATTTCATTATGTGTTAAGGTGATAGGTTACCTTTACTGTGAAGATTGAATATTTTTCTACTGGTATTATTTTTTTGAAAAAGGAAATAAACAACAACAACAATAGATCAAACACAAAAAACAGCAAAAAAACAACAACAAAACAACAACAACAAACCAATAACAACACTACAACTGAAATGATTAGATCTGATGCTGAATTTGAAATTTTTCCTGTAAGAAATTCATCCCTATATCTCAGCATTAAATGACATTTAAAAAAATCTAGGCTGAATTTTAAATCATAGCAATTTTTCTGATCCACAAATTGGCAAATTTAAAATTCTTTTCTTATAAAAAATAATGTCTGTGGTATCCAAAATCCTTATTGTTTAAGAGGAGCTTTTTTTAACCTTTCATGGGATAAAAGTGTTTTTAGTCATATGTTGATAGTATTAATTCAATTAAGCAAAACTATCTAATAAAGGTGTCCAAACTCCTTAATAAAGAGAGGAATGATTTTTTTATCCGACAGTGATAAAGTAAATGATGCTGTAGTGGGACAGCGTAGGGAGCCGCGTGTTTCATGTACCATGCGTTACTATAGCTGATTACAAAATATTGGATAAAATATATACTTATGTAGAACATTATCAGGAAAACTGTATAGAGTATTTTTTTTGTGCGGGGAAAGGCCGAAAAAACTTGGTCATTTATTGGCATCAATATAGTAAATACAGATTGATGTGTGATTGTTTATAACTATGTGAGACCTTGGCTTATATTCTATACAAGAAATGAAGTCAGGGGTGTAGCGGGAAGGTTTAAAAAGTCAGCGTATATGTAAATGAAAACAGTGATGTGCGTTCTTTTGATCTTGGAGCTTCAGATTTACAGGCAATTTGTTTGGAATACAATTAAATTACTGAGCCCTGGGGATTGTAGGAAAGAAATGCTATGTTTTGAGTGTTGATGAGATTTATATACATTATAGAGACAACATAATTAGAGAAGTAAATGTGACATAATTAAAGCACTTAATGAATGTGACATTATTAGAAGAGTTAATGATTGTGACGTAGTTAAAGCACTTTATGAATGTGACATAATTAGAGAAGTAAATGTGACATAATTAGAGAAGTAAATTGTGACATAATTAAAGCACCTAATGAATGTGACATTATTAGGAGAGTTAATGATTGTGACGTAGTTAAAGCACTTTATGAATGTGACATAATAAGAGAAGTAAATGTGACATAATTAAAGCACTTAATGCATGTGACATTATTAGAAGAGTAAATGAATGTGACATAGTTAGAGAAGTAAATGTGACATTATTAAAGCACTTTACGAATGTGACATTATTAGAGAAGTAAATGTGACATAATTAAACTTGCACTTAATGAATGTGACATTATTAGAAGAGTTAATGATTGTGACATAGTTAGAGAAGTAAATAAATGTGACATGAAGTGCAGTCATTTTTGTGACATATATTTAAGAAGAAAGTAAATGTGACACATAGATTGTGACATATAGAAAATTCAATGAATATAACAGTCAAATATGTAAAATAGTCAGTGACATATGTTACATAAGTCACAGTGAGGTAAGTCTATGAATGTGACATATATGTCAAATAGTTTGACATGAAGAGAAGTCAACTAATGTGACATATAATGGAATGAAATAATGTGACATACAGAAAAGTCAGTAAATCTGACATATAATAGAGTTAAATAGTGACATATAATGGGGTTAAATAATGTGACATATGTAAAAGGCAGTAAATGTGACATTCAAGGAGTCAAATAATGTGACATATAAAAGTGTCAAATAATAATTATGACTTACAGGGAGTCAAATACTGTGACATATAAAAGTCTCAAATAATATGATATACAGGGATTCAAATAATGTGACATATGAAATAATGTGACATGGGAAGGAGTCAAATAATGTAATATGTTTTACTAAAAGGGGCAATGATTAAACTTTTAAGTCTTGAGCAGTTAACAATGTACCAACTCTTTTATGAGTATCTTATGCAAGGGAAACACTTTTTCAAAAGATATTTTGGTTAAGAAGTGGAAAGATCATGTCACTTGCTGGTACAATTTGCCTGTATTGTGTAAAGATGGTATACAATGATACAGATTATGGCATGAAAATATGCACATGCTTAATGTGACATCAATGTTTAAATGAAGAGTTTACCATTATACAGACTGATACTGTATAAAAGTTAAAAGTAAGTGCAATGAATATAAATCAAAACAGAGAAAAAAAATATTTAACTGAAAGTGGCATCTCATGGAAATATAAAAAAATGACTGTTAATTGAAGTAAAAGTAGATTAGTTTATTTCCAATTGACAGATCTTTGTAAATATAGTAACACAACTTCCCAGAGAAGAACTCAAAGCAAAAAAAAGGCTAGACACTAGAATTCATTTCTCACTTTAATTAAATTACCAATACTGAAATGTTTCCATGGTTATTAATGCTGATGCCTTTTGCGTGAAATTTTAAACAACATAAAATATTGGGATGTTACGTTAAATTTACAATGGCAGTGTCAGCAAATGAATATTAAAAACATTAACCATACAATCTTTGAATAATAGGCATGGGCTTTGTATACTTTTTTGTTTATGAAAAGAGGAAATAGAAATTGGAATCGCTATTATAGAAAACACACATTGTTTTTCAAGTAAAGGTTTGAAATTGAGAATATTAAACGTGTTGTTTATTCATGTTTGCGTGCAATTCTGTAATAAAACACTGAAATCATCTTTGAACAGACGCATAATGTGTTTGAAAATCTAAAACATGTAAAACAGAATGTACTTAAGCAATTGAACTATACATATATAAAGGAACACGATAAAGAAAGGCCAAAAATGGATTTATTAGAAATAGAAGTTGCGATGGAAGATCTTCCTATCTATGACAGCTATTGCATTGTGGGTGTCGGACCTATTTTAGTGTGTCCAAATCCACCGGACCCATCAGAGAGTCATCATCCACCTATTCCAAAGTTGGAACAAGGGGAACATGTCTGTAATAATAAAAATTATGATTGTTACAGTGGAAATTCCATGGGTTGGAATAATGATGTAGGGGCAAAATTTAGGAGAGCAGGATTTATAGAGATTGAAGTGAAGCACTTCTCGTTTGAAGAGGGTATTCTTGTTGAAAGGACAGAAGACATTGCAATAGACGATTTCAGTTATTTAAAGGATTGCAGAAGTTCTAGGAGAAGAAGTGAAGAGTTAGAAGCTCTAAAGGATATGAAATCACAGTTGGCTACACTGTTTGTGAATAACAATAATGCACAAAAGTGCTCGAATGATCAAAGTTTGGCTTCCCCAGCTGATTATCAGAAGAATACAGAGGATGGACTACGTTTGGAATCTAAGTCTAACAGTATGTCAAATGATATACTCAGTGCAACTGTTGACAGTTTATCTGATGAAGTATTTGAAAGTGAAAGCCAAACTGAGGCCAGGAAGGAAATGCTTATGTTTGCCTTGCAAAGGACAAAGGCAAAGTCAAATATCTATGTTGAGGATGATGGGAATTCTAATCTGGATCTAAACCAGAAATTATCTGTAGAGAAAGGGAATGGTGATAACAGTATTGTCCAGACCAAATACTCTCTTGAAGAAGCTAGAGTGACAACTGATTTCCCAGGGAAAAGGGACCAGACAGGAGTAGATGAAGGTTTTAGTTTGTGTACACAGGATGCTGTTCCAGAACACTTTGATTCTCAATCTGAAGCATGCCCATTAGGTATTACTGATGCCAAAAAGTCACTCCAAAGTCTGAATTCCTCAAGTACTTACATAACTAGTTCTACAGAGAGTGGAAGCTATTCTTTGTATTCACTCTTTGATTCAGAATCAGAGGTAGATCGCAAGGAGGAAATTATGGTGCTAACAAGAAGAGATAGTTTCCAACACTACAGCATGAAAACAGATAAACAAAACACTGCAGAAGATGATAATTCTAGTCTTGAAGCAACAAGAGGCCAGGCTGATAAGGCAAACATTGCAGAAAAGGAGAATGATCATAGAAATATTGATCTATGTAAAAATCAAGCATTAAGTATAAGCGACGTTGTTGTTGCCTCAATACCATGTTCTTCACATGAAGATTTAAAATCAGATAGATCTGCTGTCACCGTTTATAATCCTGATTTAGATATCATGAACAAAGATACAGTGATTGCTAACAGAAATGAAACAGAATTGAAAGAACATGAACTGAATAACAGTCAAATGTCAGAAAGTATGAGTGTTTCTGTTGATCTAGAAATTTGTGTCCGAGTTGATCTTGCAACACCACCAATGGAGAATGGCTCTGTGTCTTCACCATCTTCTGTTAACAGTGACATAGAACCAATCGAATTCCCTGTTTGTAATGAATACAACTTTTCCGCACATGCAATGATGCTGACAGAATCAGGGCTGCAAACATATCCATACATAGAAAACATTCACAACGGCACAGCCGAACAGATAGCAAAAGAAATTGTCCAGCATGTTCTCTTTGCATCTCAAAGAATGGTTGCAGCAACTGCTGATAGTGCTATTAATGAAAGAACTGACTTTGTTGCAGAAGATGTGTTCCTTAAAAATTACTACAATTCTAATTTTAAAACAAAATCATTACTTCATGACAAAATTGAATGTTCACTAGACAGCATAGAATATGTGAATGGTGGAAACAACATTGAAACTAATTCAAGTTATGACATTAGCGAAAGACAGAAGGACTTGCTTGAGGTTGATTCCAATACGAAAACAACTGATCACATAGTTGGTTTTGAATCCATGAACAAGAATGAAGTAAAAGTGAAACTGTCAGATGATAAAACGTTACATGAATTGAGCCAGAAACCTGACCATGGAAGTGACATAAATTCTGATGAAGATCAAGAAGTTGTAGATGATGATATTTGCAACATCAAAGGAACAGATAAAAAATCTGAGGAGAAATATGTAAATGATTTAAATGAGGAAGAGATTTTTGAAAACAAGACTGAAGATTCTTCTCTTCATTTAAAGACTGACCAATATAATGATGCAAGTGCCGATTCGTCTCACAATGAAACAAAAACATTACAGTTAAAAGAATCAGATGTAGATATAGAAACGGAAATTCCTGAAAGAATGAGTGTTTCTGTTGATCTAGAAATCAGTGTACGAGTAGATCTAGGATCGCCTTTACATGGAATTGATTCTGAATTGTCCATGTCCCAAGTAAAAAATTCAAATAGTAATCACCAGATCATGGAACACCATACTTCAAATGACAACTTGTCAGGGTATATTGTAATATCAGAAGGTGAGGAAACAGAGACCTACAAAGAACTTGAAAATCATCCCCGTGACTCTGCTGAAAGAATAGCAAAACATATTGTTGAAGGTGTGTTATTTGTATCCCATTCATTTGTTGAGGGTTCTTCTTGTTTGGAAATTTATCCAGAAAACAGTGATTGCAATGAAAAACGGAATGATATAAATGTTGATGGTAAAAAAGAAAGTGTGAGTATAGAAGATTGTAACAGTAATGCATTAGTTGAGAAGGAGCATCATAGCATACATACTGTTGATATAATAGAATGCAGTAGCGGTGACAATGGTGACAATGATACTATACTTGATTTAGGATGTGATAAGTTGAAATATAGACTTATTGAAAGTGTTGTCAATGACACTGTACTTGAAGAACTGGAACACAATGACACGATTTCCAATGATAAAAAAGAAAGCAAGAGTAAAGACAATAGTGATGGTCACACTGTGTTAATTGGGTTAGATAACTGTGATGATGGAAAGGAAATCCAGAGTGTAGAAAATGATGACAATAATGCAACACTTGAGGCAGTAAGTAATGACCAGGAAAAAGAAAGCAACAGCAGAGAAAATTTTGACAATAACACTGTACTCGAGCCAAAACAACATGATGACATAAAAGAAAACGAAATTATAGAAAATGTTAACACAGACGCTAAAATGGAGAAAGAGGATAGTGACATAAATGTATATGATGTAAAGGAAAGAAACAATACAGGAAAGAAAAGGAAAAACAGCTGTGAAAACAAAAAATTACTGGAGACAAATTTGGGAATAAATGTTAATGATGAAAAGACAGGCAACATTGTAGGAAATGATAACAGTAATGCTGTACTTGAAACAGAAAGTAAAGACACATATGTTAGTGATGAAAAAGACAGCAGCACCATAGAAAATAGTGACATCTATGCAAATCTAAAAACAGAACATAATGACATTAATCTTGATAATGGAAAAGAAAGCAACTCTATAAGAAATGGTGATAGTAATGCTATATTTGACCCAGATCATAATAGCGAAAATGTTATTGATGAAAAAGAAAGCAACGCTATATATACAATTGTGACAATACTGCTAAAATTGAATTTGAGCCAGAAGACAGTGGAATGAATGTTGATAGAGATGAAAAAGAAAGACACGGTATCAGAACACCTGATCCAGAACACAATGTCACAACACTTGATCCAGAACACAATGTCACAACACCTGATCCAGGACACCACATCACAACATTTGATCAAGAACACAGTGTCACAACAATTGATCCAGAACACAATGTCATAACAGTTGATTCAGAACACAGTGTCAAAAGACTTGATTCAGAACACAATCTCACAACACTTGATCCAGAACAAAGTGTCACAACATTTGATCTAGAACACAATGTCACAACACATGATCCAGAATACCATGTCACAGCACTTGATCTAGAACACAATGTCACAGCACCTGATCCAGAACAAGATGTTGCAATACTTGATCAAGGACACAATGTCACAACACTTGATCAAGAACATAATGTCAAAACACCTGACCCAGAACACAGTGTCACAACATTTGATCCAGAACACAGTGTATCAACACCTGATTCTGAACACAATGTCACAACACCTGATCCAGAACACAGTGTCACAACATTTTATCTAGAACACAATGTCACAACATCTGATCCAGAATACCATGGTACAGCACTTAATCCAGAACACAATGTCACAACACTTGATCAAGAACACCACATCACAACATTTGATCAAGAACACAGTGTCACAACAATTGATCCAGAACACAATGTCATAACAGTTGATTCAGAACACAGTGTCACAAGACTTGATTCAGAACACAATCTCACAACATCTGATCCAGAACACAGTGTCACAACACCTGATCTAGAATACCATGTCACAGCACTTGATCCAGAACACAATGTCATGGCACTTGATCCAGAACACAATGTCTCAACACCTGATCCAAAACATGATGTTGCAACACCTGATCCAGGACACCATGTCACAACACTTGATCCAGAACACAATGCAACAACACCTGATCCAGAACACAATGTCACAACACTTGATCAAGAACTCAATGTCACAACACCTGATCCAGAACTCAATGTCACAACACTTGATCAAGAACTCAATGTTACAACACTTGATTCAGAACACAATGTCACAACACTTGATCAAGAACACAATGTTACAACACTTGATTCAGAACAGACTGACAATAAAGTTGAAGCGGAAAAGGAATGCAAAAGTATTGTTAATGGTGATAATGATGCTACATTTGACCCAATAAACAATGGCATGAATTTTGTTGATGAAAATGATAGTAAGATAGCAAACAGTGAAACTTATGCTGTACTTGAGCAAGAAAAGGAAAACAAAATTAATGTAAAGATTAACAAAAATAAAGAAAATGTAATCAGGAATGCTACTCTTGACACAGCTGACAGTAACATAGACGTTTACGATGAAATGGAGAAACACAGTGTCGATAATGGTGACAATAATGCCATACAGGAGAGGGAAGAAAATAACATAAATGTTGATGATAAAACGATAACCAACAGTATTGAATATGGTGACAATAACTTTATACTGGAAAGAGAACATAATAACACTGGTGATGAAAAAGAAAGCAACAGTGTAAAAAGTGTACACAGTTACAATACCCATGTGCCAGAGCAAAGTAACGTTGATGATGCAGAGAAGAGCAACGGTGCAGAAAATGATAGCGATAACAGAATGGTTGAGTCAAAATGCCATAAAATCAATGTTGATGATGTAAATGCAAACAACGATGAAGACAGTGGTGGTGATAACCATTTACTTGAGCCAGAACATAATGATGTAAATGAGGAAAATCAAAGTAACCATATGACAAATGAAAATGGTTGCACTATACTTGATCAAGAACACAATAACATAAATGTTAATGATGTAAAAGAAAGTAAGAAAACAGAAAATAATTCTAATAACACTACCCTTGAACAAGAGCAGAAGGATGTTAATGTTAATAAAGAAAAGGAAAACAGCTGTTTAGAAGTTGGTGACAGTAAGGCTATACTTGGATCAGAACATAATAACATAAATATTGATGATGACAAAGAAAGCATCAGTATAGAAAATGTTGACAATTGTGTTAAACTTGATGAGGAACCTAGTTGGATAACTTTTGATGATAAAACAGAAAGCAGCATTGATAATAACACTACCCTTGAGCAGAAACTGGCTGATATAAAAGTTAATGAAGAAAATGAAAGCAAAAATACAGCAAATGAAAAAAATAAAGCTATACCTGATCAAGAAAACAATGTTATAAATGTTAATGATGATAAAGAAAACAACAATACTATAAACTATGACATTACCCCTGAACAAGATCTGAACGACATTGATATTGGTAATGAAACAGAAAACATCTGTGTAAATGATGTAAACAGTAAATCTATACTTGAAGCTATAGTTGGGCCAGAAGATAATGACATAAATGACATAAATATTGATCATGGAATAGAAAGCATCAGTACAGAAAATGGCGACAATAATATAAAACTTGATAAGGAATCTAGTTGCATAACTTTTGATGATAAAACAGAAAGCAGCATTGACAATTACACAACCTTTGAGCCGGAACAGAATGACATAAAAAATGTAAATGAAAGCATAAATACAGCAAATGAAAACAATGATTTTATACCTGATCAAGAACAAGAAGAAGATGTTATAAATGTTAGTGATGAAATAGGAAGCAACAATACAGAAAACACTACCCTGGAACAAAAACAGAATATCATTAATATTGATAATGATACAGAAAACAGCTGTGTAGGAAATAGTAACAGTACCCATGTACATGAGCCAGACCATTATGACATATGTGTTGATGATGAAAAAGAAGACAGTAACACAGAAAATGATGACAACAGCATCATACATGAGCCAGGGTACCATGACAGTAATGAAAACAGTGAAAGTATCTCTAAAGCAATTAATGACAATGACATTGTTCAAGATTACAGTGGTATAAAAATTGATGATGAAAAAGAAAGCACCAGTCTAGTAAATATCTTTAACACAGAACAGGATGATATTGAAGTGGATGATAAAAATGAGTGTATTGGTGTAGAGGATGACGACAATAACATTAAGCCCGAGCCAGGTGTAATTGTCAGTATAGAAAATGATATTAACATTAATACGGAACTTGGACATGGTGATGAAAACCATAATGATGACAACAAAAGCAGCAGGAGAATAAATTCAATAACCTGTCAGCTTGAGAAAGATGACATTCATTTTGATGATGAAAATGAAACAAATATACATGTATTTGATAATGGTAACAAAAGGTGTATGCCTGAACTGAACCGTGATGGAATCAACTGTGGCGATGAAAAGGAAAGCAACATTCAGGAAAATAATTACCAGACTGGTATTCGTGAGATAGATGATTATAACATACAAAATGACAATGATATTAAATATACCTCTCAAGAAAACGAAGGCAACACTTGTTTAGTACTCTCTGAACCTCAGGTCATAAAACTGGATCATGAAAACAAAGATTCGGGTTTTGAAAATAAAGTCAACTTTGGTGAATTCGAACAATACAAAAGCATGAATGATAATGCTGACAAAAAAAGTAATTTTCAGAAAAATACTGACATTGACTGTATACTTGAGTCAGAATGCGATGAAAAAAGCATAAGTAATGACAAAGAAAATGTTCTAGAAAATGTTTACAACATTGGTAACAAAGATCTGAAACATGATGTTGTTAATGATGGAATTGAAATTGTCAATGATAGCAGATACGATATTGATGACACGGAAGGCATCAATCAAGACTATGCTGACAACATTAATGTTTCTGAGCTGAAAAATTATGATATAGACATTAATGATATAAATTATGAGCAAGTAGGCAATCTCAATGAAGTCAATATTGACAAAGTAAGCATCATTGACGACGATTCAGACAAAAACAGTGTGCTTTTGGCAAAACAGTGTGGTGAAGTCATGTCAGTTGATGAAACTATGGACAATATTCAAGGAAATATTGACACCTGTGATATGAAAGAACGAAATGATAGCATAGCAAATAATGATCAAATAGGAAACAGGGTGCAAGAAAATTCTGAAAACACACATGATATTGATACTTGTCAGGACATCACAGTTAATGATGTAAAAGGAAAATATGAAAATGAAAATATTTGTGCCAATAAAATGCTTGAACCAACTTCAAATGAAGACCTATCAGTTGAAGATGAAAAAGACAGCATCATGTCAGCAACTGAAAAAGAAATAGTGATGACAGAGGATTTTGAAAAAGTAAATGACATGCATGAAAATTATGATAACAACACAGCTGTTGAACCAAATGATAGCAGTATGAATAATGATAGTATAGAACGAAAAGTGATTGAAAATGAGTGCAACTATAGTACACTTCAGCCTAAGAAAACTGATTTATCAGTAAATGATGAAAAGCAAAGCAACATAATAGATGATATCGAAGATAATCTTGACCGACCTGATGACAAAAGTGTTGTTTATGAGAAAGAAAGCACCAGGCTAGAAAATGGGAAGTGTGATAAACTGGAGACTGATAATGAAGTTAAAAGCAACAGACTAAATACTATTGAAGACAAACAAATTGACACATTTGAAGATGGTGAAGAAGTAAGCACTAAATTAGAAAATGTTGACAGCAATGATAAAATTGAGACAGAACAAAATAATGGTATAATATTTGATGAAAAGGAAAACAACATGCAAGAAAAAATTGAAAGTAAAGACAACATGGAACACTGTGGTGATACAATAGTAGATGGTGAAGAAGAAGGCTTTGGACTACAAAAAAATCCCTTAAGAGATATAATTGAGAAAGAGCAGAATAACAGTAAAACAATTGATGATGAAAAAGAAAATAATACTGAATATGAAGGTACCATTGATCAAAATAATAAATTAGCTGTTGATGATGTGGAAGATATAAAATGTCTTGATGATATTGACATTAATCAAGTCATTTGTGTAGTTGAACATGAATTAGATGATATCAATTATGATTTTGATAAAAATGAAGGCAGGATGAGAAAAAAATTTGATAGAACTCTTGAACAAGAATCAAATGATGACACTAAGGTCTTTGAAGATGTGTATACATTGACAAATGTTGAGATAGTTAACACAGCAGCTGTAGAGTGTCCTACTGATAAGGACAAAGTTTCCAAAGAGCCACCATCTTCCAAGGAATCAAGTAGGTCAGAAAATAAAGTTGGTAAGAGTTATAATAAGACAATACATTATCAACAGAAGAAAAGTACCAAAATCTCCAAACAGAAAGTCAAAGGTGAACATGTAGATTCATCTGATGAAAGTGATGATGACATTGATGACTCTGGTCAGTACCATCCTGAACTTTATACCAGGATGATTGACTTTAGTGCAGATATTAATGAACCAGTTGATAAAGAAGAATTCAGTTTGAAAGAAATTGAAAAGATTATAGATAAGATAGAGACTGAGACTGATAGGGAAGAAAGTAACAAAACATCAGACAAAGAAGAGCTGCCAGAGAACAATAAAAAAGCACAAGATCTTGCACCAGAAAAGAAGAAGAAAATATCTGTTAAAAAGGTCATTCAAGGGGATACTGTGAACTCCAGGGATAAAGGTTCAGAAAGCTCTGAAGGCATTGATGATGAAGGTCAGTACCATCCAGAATTATATGAAAAAGAATGGATTGTTAACAGATATGAAGATGATGTTGATGAAGAGTGTACATCACAACCAAATAGCAGACAAAATATTGAAGTTCTCAATATTACAGAGATGCCTGGTCTGTCAACAGTTGATATTGACCTTGAAGATGCTGAAGGTGATGAGCCTGTTGATCCCAATATTGTAAAGGAGAAACTTGAAAAATGGATAAAGACAGAGAGAGATTCGTCAATTAAGAAAGAAACTGAGAGGTTTATAAATGAAGGTATGCCTGGAGACCAGCATGAAATACAGCAAAAAATTCAGGCTAAGTACAATGAACAGAGGAGACAACATGATAAGGACATAAAGGAGTTAGAAAGGCGAAACAGTCAAGAAAGAGCATATAGCAGAACTACTCATGGCAGTCAAGACAGATTGTACCAGGGCAGTAGACGTAACAGCCAAGAATTTGTACACAGAAGCAGACATAGTAGTCAAGACAGTTTGCACCAGATGAGTAGACGAAGTAGTCAGGAAGGGGGATATAGAAGCAGGCGAATGAGTCAAGAAGAGATATATGCAAGGAGCAGGCAGAATAGTGTTGAAGGATTGTACGACAGAGGTAGGGGATTAGTAGATTATAACAGACATGGTGGTAGTCATGCTCAAAGGCAGTCTAGTCATGAACATGTTACTGCAGTGAGACGTGACAGTTTCAAAGGCAGAGAAGGTGAAATGACTAGAAGTGTTAGCAGACAGAGCAGTAGAGAAGGCTTTTATGATGAGAGAAAGTATAGCAGCCCAGGTGAATCGTATGCTAGAAGTAGACATAGCAGTGGTGAAGAGCTTCTTAGAAAAGGTGAAGGACTTTCAAGGCATGGTAGTCAGGATAAGTCCCATATTTATAAACGACGAGATAACTATGAGAGAAGTGAAAGTGGTAGCTCTGAGAAAATGTATCAAGATTTTCCAGAGGATTCTAAATATCGAAGAAAAAATGTGATTGAAAAAGGAACACTCAGTAGACATGATGACCTTTATGAAAGGAGGCAAGTGAGCCGAAGGGAAAGCCTTGAGCTTGTGCAAGAGAGAAATGAAAGAAATCAAAGCCTGCCTCAATTTGATGAAGGTTTTATGGAAGGTCGGCTTGGAAGAAAGTCTGATTATATTGAAGTGAAAAAGTTCAGAAAAGATACAAAGCATGGCCTTGGCAGTGATAAGAAAAAGGCTGATTTCCTTACTTCAGCACAGCTTAAAATATTTTGTCAGCCCCCAAAGAATCCAAAACCTAATGTTGGTCACGTTGACATGCTGAGCGTAAGCATCGAACGGCCTAAGGGCAAAGAAAACAAAAGAAAAAGCCTTGTAAGTAGTACATCAATTGAGAAAACGAGAGATTTGCCAGAGTATAACACAGATTCATTGGCGTTTCAAGCCAAGATATTTGACGTTTATAGATATGAAAAACAAGAGAAAAAGGGGAGAAAAAGTAATTTGAAATCTGATCTGGATGGCAGAGGAAGTAATCAATACAGTGGACAATTTAACGAATCTGGATTTCCGCATAAAGATAACAAGCTCCGTCAAATTTACAACAGAAATGTGGATATTGCATCGAGTGCTAGCTTAGAACCCAATAATGTTATTGATCCGCTCGCGAAAAACAGATGTGCTCAAAAACATGAGGCATACTTACGGACACCGTCCTTAGTAGCCAATTCTAATCAAGATAATGGAGAGACTTTTTATTCCGCTAATCCAGATTATGTACATACACGGAGTAAATACCAACAAAATCTAGGGGGACGAAGGTGCCCAAACTCTATTGATGGAGTTAACGATAAGGGCAGGATGAAAATTCCGACAAAGTCTGGGGAAACCTCACAAGGTATGTGTCAATTGGATTATTAATTCCATTATTGTTAATAATATCTGTGGGTTATGAAATTTACACACATGGTGTATAATATACGAGTGGCTGTCAAGTTATAGTGCATTAAGCCGGGACATTAGGCATTTCTGAATTTGTTATTTATTATGTAATTATGAATATTAGAAACGAAGGGAAAATTGTCCTCGGAAAATAGGAAACTATCTCAGATGAAGATACACTTAACTTTGATAGATTGTCTCGTATTTGGGTTGCTAAGTAGAAAATTCTTTTAATATAATTACGGGTTACACTGCCAGAGGCATTCTTGCCTTTTTAATTTTGCATGATTTATTGCATTTCTTTGCTTTATTTTGTTATCTGCCTGTGGATTTTTTTTTTGTGATTTTTTCCCCAGAAACATGTAATTTAATCTTTTACTAAAGGATTTCATTGATTTCCCATTCGCTAAAATTTTGGAGAAGCAGTCTTTGTTGTGGGTTATAGCTATAAGCACCTAGGGGAAAATATAAAAGCTTTTGAAGTGTATTAGAAAAAAACCAAAGCTTTCATTATATTTATATAATATTATGCATATATTCAGAATTTTTTCCATCATACATGCATTTATTTTTTTTTCATTTTTGCAGCAAACATTTGATTTCTCGAATAAATTTTATTACAAGAATACATGATAATTAGAATAATTGATAAAAAGAAATGCCTCAAAAAGCACAGCGTCACAATAGTTTGTGAATTCACAAAAGGTTAAGATATTTAGTTATACATTTACATTTGTAACATATTACAACCAAATACCGTTATATAAAAATTCTGTCTTAACCTGTAGCCTGCTTTATTTCGTAAACAGACTTGTCAATTAAGTTTCAATTTTAGAACTGTCCCAATGTTAGTGTCTTTAAAGTATAAAGCGGGAAAATAAGATAATAATTTAATGACTTGCTCAGAGTTTCTTACATGGCCTGAGTCCTTAAGGCTTTCATTTTCAGCAATATTCATTATCAATTTTGAAAGATGAAAATTTGAAGTTGGTCGATCAGTTTAAACGGTGTGGGCTTCAGTAGGGCAGGCTGGCCTTACACTACATGTATATACCTATGGCAAAGCCTAGTTATTTATTTTTCTAGCTGTGAGGGGTTCAGTATAATAAAGTCTAAAAAAAATTGGGCCTATCTTAGATTTATTAACTTTTCTGCCAGGAATTTATGGTGACAATTTGTCAGAATTTCTAGACTGTACTTCAATTGTAACAGACAGCCATGTATGTCTTTGGAATGATTCCAAATTTCAAATTTTTTCAGACACTGAGTTTTTCTGAATGGGCTTTGACTAATTGTTCTTTGAAAAGTCCTATTTCATTAAAAGTAAAAAAAAAAGAGAATGAAAAAAGTGTTTTCATATCTAAGAACTAAAAGTACTTAAATTGGAGCTCTAATGTGATTATTATGTGATACCTTAAAATATGTTTTTTAATTTGATCCATACCGTGCTTGAATCGAAAGTGTTTTAGCCTAAAAAATTGTCACTAAGTATTATAAATAAAGGCAGTCCATCATTACATCTGTGCAGTATGACATTTAGATGGGCTATATAAACTGTTGATGGCTCGATTTTGTGTTAAATGTTAGTGAAAATCCCCTAAATTTAAAATTGACTGTTCCAAAGTCAAAGCAGGATTAGTCCATTTTACAAATTCATTAGATTCAGGATTCAAAATATTTTAGACGCAGATTGCTGTAATTATTATCACCAAAAACTATCTTGTGTGGGAGTGTGTCTAGGGATCTGTCATTATATTCAGTCATAATAAGGGAGAATTTATTATGTGTCACAATAAGGGAGAAGTTATTGGACGGGAGGGTTTCATTTTTTTGTTGTTATTTATGAACAGACTGGTGCAT
Organism: Ruditapes philippinarum; assembly: GCF_026571515.1. Lineage (NCBI taxonomy): Eukaryota > Metazoa > Mollusca > Bivalvia > Venerida > Veneridae > Ruditapes > Ruditapes philippinarum. The sequence continues at coordinate 268,843 of NW_026863206.1, forward strand.
TGATGCTTCATTCAGTATTGATTATGTAGAATGATGAATGGATATGAACTCGGTTAATTAATGTAACATAGCTATAGGAGTGTTTTCTGACAGTTTTAATTGTCTACTGGTGATAATAACTAGTCCCTTTCAACTTGTCTACATTTATGTAACATACACAATGTATATAAAATTATGCTATATACAATTTATATATGTTTGAAATAATCACAATGTATATATGTGTTTGAAATAATCATTAATAATTCCAAGGTGGGAAAGGGCCTTTTCAAATTAAGATAATCTTGGGGAATTTTTTTAAGTCCCTTATCTGTGAGGCTTGAATTAAGAATATATTAATTTTTGTGGCAGTTTTGAAAATTTGAAAATCTTAAATAATATACATGGCTTTAAAGGTTTATTCATATGTATGAACATAAAATCTGTAACAAATTTTATAGGCACAAGTAAGAAAATTAGAAATGCCAGACTATCTCTTGGTCGAAGTATTTTTTTTTAAGATTTTGTTTGTCTTACTAATAATAATGTATATAAGCAGGGTTTTCATTATTAACAGTTTGGCGATCCATATCATTGGTTGAAATGCATTAAAGATTGGTTATATTAATTTTCAGCCTTTAGAGTAAAATATCTCCCTTGACACTAAAAAGCAGCCACCCTGGTGGTGCCATGTTGGTAGTTTTCGCTGCAGGTCACGGCAGTAAGCCACATTGAATTTTCCATCTAGTACAGTTCAGCCACGACATTGTTCCTGGGCAGGCTGTCAAGCACTTAACTTATACTAGTTGCTTTACCTTTCTCAAGGAACTCAATTAACTTCTGTACAAAGAGGTACAGTGTGAATGATCGTAGAAAGGATTTCATGATTAATCACAATGAAAATGACCTGCACTGTCCAGGAATCGAGCCTGGATTGCCTGATTCACAGTCCAACACTCTACCTATTGAGCTTACAGGACAGTTTGCTGCCACCCTGTTCTACCGTGCTTCAGTATATTGCCATCTTCATTTTATTGCTCATGGGTTTTTATAAGATTCCTGACTTTCCTTCTGACTATAAAAGATGTAAAACCAGGGAGCGGTGGCCTAGTTGTTAAGGTGTCAACCCAGAGATCATGGGTTCGAGCCCTTCTCGGGTCAGCACCATGCATGTTACTTCATATGACACCTGAGTACTCAGGGTGGGTCCAGAAAGAGGACTCGAAAGTGATAAATAGTTGTGAGAACTTCTTTCGCAATCGAGCTTAAATAAATATGTTTAAACCATAAAACATGTACATGTATAATTAAAACCAGCAGTACAAGTGAAATTTGCATCTTATATTTAATTATATTAAACATGTATATTATACGGGGAGGCCTGACAAGCACAATTAAGATATTGTTTATCTCAAGTACAGTTAGAAAATTCCCCTGACTAATATGTTTCCATGTAAAACTGTATAAATAATTCAGTAGCTCATTCCTCTTGTACTAACTAATAAAAGAAATATTAGAAATAATTCTTTGTTTACCACAAATTCATGCTTAATTTACCCATACTTTTTTATGAACCATGAAAATTCATCCCCCAGAGCTAGTGCATTTTGTCAGTGGAATTGATCAATATCGAATTCTTTATTTCTAAAACTTGTTCAGAAAACTGTTAATTTTTCTAAAAAGATACTTAGTCTGCAGCTTGTGAAACAAATTGTAAAAATGTTGAGAAATTGAATTTTTGCAAAATTTAAAAAAAAGTCAAATATTAAAATTGATATTGTAGAATGTGAATAATGTTCAAATTTTGTAATTGCTAACTAACATATTCTTTTTTAATTCTCAATTAACTGTCATGGGATTGTTGCCCCCTGATGATGACGTTTTTTTTTGTTTTTTTTTAAAGAAAATGGAGAATTTTCTTAAATGAATATGTATGTTCCAGTTTCAGGACATAAAAGAATCTTGTATCATAGTTTGGAGACCTTTCTGTTGAAAATGTGTCAGGGTTAAATCGTATACATATACATGCACCGTGCGTTAACTGGAGTGCGGGTATTAGTTACCCGCACTCCAGAGCATGCCCATTGATTGGCTCATTTTTGCTGGTGTTAACATATTGTGACGGCAGTCTCAGAAAGGCAAAGGGACAGAAATGTCATATTCAGATGTTCGTTCATTGGTTCATTTTTGCCGGGGTTTCATATTGTGACAACAGGGAACATGCTTTTATGTTTGACTATGATACAAAAGAGAAAGAACACCAAAACACTCGGCAATCTGATTAATACTCGGGGGCTACGCCCCCTCGTACAAATCAGATAGCCTCGTGTTTCGGTGCTCTTTCTATTACATGATATGATCATGTCTAAGGCTTGACAACAAAAAAAAAAATAAATAAATAAATAAAAATCTTTTAATTTTTCAACCACTTAAATTAATGAAATGAATTTGAGTTGATAAAGAAGTGTTCCAGAAAAAAGACAAACAATGTTTTCGTCATCATAAGTATATTTAATTAAGATGATATGACAAATTAGTTTTTTTCTGTGACAAAAGTGGGTTGTCATAATATTGTTACCTTATTGCAGTGAGTGGGTTAACTTTTTAAATAATTTAATATCAGTTAATCAGTTACTGCAAATAAATTTCTTATTACCTCCCTTTATTTACATGAAATGTTAAATTCGACAATATCTTTACAAATAATGCTTTTTATGTGACCTTGAAAAAGGCGAAATATAGGGGTTACTTTTGTCCGCGGTGTCGTTGTCGGCGTCTGCGTCGGTGTCGGCGTCCCCTTAAGCTTGTCCGGAGCATAAGTCAGTCATTATAAGTCGGATTGACTTCATTAATCAAACTTGGAATGCATGCTTCTTATAATGACTTGAAGTGCAGTGCACAAGAGCCGGTACTCTGCACTTCTTAATTCTTGAGTTATTGCCCTTTGTTAATTTTCATACTTTATTTTTGTCCGGGCCATTTCTCCTAAAGTATAAAAGCTTTGGACACGAAACTTCATAGGATGATAGATCTCATTTAGAAGAAGTGCAGTGCACAAGAACTTGTACTCTGCATTTCTTATTTTTTTGAGTTATTGGCCTTTGTTAATTTTCTTACTTTATTTTTGTCCAGGCCATTTCTCATAAATTATAAAAGCTATGGACTTGAAACTTAATAGGATGATATATCTTATTGATAAGAAGTGCAGTGCACAGAAACTGCTGCTCTGCACTTCTTATTTTTTGAGTTATTGCCCTTTGTTAATTTTCATATTTCATTTTTGTCCTGGCCATTTCTTCTAAACTATATTGTTCACATTAGGCGACACATCCGAGTTCTAGTTTGAAACTTACAATATTGATTGACAAATTGTCATTTGAGATAAAAGCAATGAAAAAAAGAGTTTGCGTTAAAGGGTCTTTAAAGTGACAATATTAAAAATTGTTTCAGTACTGGTCATCATAAAATAACAAAAATATTCAGGGTTTGCTGCATTATTTTTATTGGAATACCGTATTTTTCCCAATAAATGCCCTTATAATAAACACTCCCTCACTTTCACAATCTTACATAATACATTTGAAAGAGCATAATTTCAAATATTGTTACAATAAATAATAACCATTAATTACACCCCAGTAATGAAAATAATAATGTATTAATTAGATTTTTATAATTGAATTGTATCTTTAATAAACATATTTTAAAGCAATTATAATTCTAATTAGTGCCCCCCCCCCCCCCCCCCCCAGTCCTTGAAAAAATGCAAGCTCCCTGGGGCGTTAAATGGAGACAATATGGTTTGAGGCAAAATGCCACGAAAATTATCCTTCGTGGAATTATATTAATCATTACGAGTCACTGGGCACGATGACATTGCTTTAACTTAGATTCGGAAACAATCACGGGGGGAAAAAAGAGCAAGGGAAAAGTGTCCGACACTCAATCCCTTTATCTCAGTCACAGTAAGTAAGTTGCCATGTGGGAAATAACACAGATTGCATCACAATAGGGCCGGATATATATAATATAAGAGATTGGTTTAATAAATAATAATCACGTATAGTAAGCTACGACTTTTCTGTGATGGTAATTTATTGCACGGACAAAATAATTACACATGTGCGCCTTCATATTTGTTATTAATATGAGCCGCGTCATGACAAAACCAACATAATGGGTTTTGCGACCAGCATGGATCCAGACCAGCCTGCTGTTCGCTATCAGTTTCTCTACTTGTTATAGGGTTTGTAAGCGAACAGCATGGATCCTGATCAGACTGCGCGAATGCGCAGGCTGGTCTGGATCCATGCTGGTAGCAAACCCATTATGTTGGTTTTGTCGTGATGCGGCTCATATTTTTTTTAGCGTCATTATTCATACACGAATTCTGTATATTGCTAGGAACTCTCTTTCGCCCCCCTATTGTTATGGTTTTTCCTCTGCTATGCAATTTGATTGGATTTTATAATTGATTGAATTTTATGCACTGATTTTCAGAGAATGCTCTGCTTATAAAGTTACCCATGTTTTTTTGTGGGGCCATGGGACATGTATTCATACTGTAAAGAATGGAGTAATAATTTTGTGAATAGGTTTCTAGAAGATGAATGGAATACCGATATATAAATATATATTTTTTTGTGTGGATGTTATAACGTTTATATTTTTATAAGTTAGTTTTATTCTGTGTCGCAGGGATTTCTGTTGTTGTTTTTTTCTCGTGTAAATAATGAAGACATCTAAGACTGTAACATGGATTGGTAAGTTAAGCCGTCTGCTTTCGTAAATATTTATAATAATTATATTTCAGTGCAGTTATTTTCATGAATACTTAAGAATTACTAATAAATGATCTGTTATGAATTGTCTTTTGATAATTATAGGTCCTTGCATTGATCATACATGTGAACTCTTACACTTTTTGCGGGACTGACTCCAACTTTTTTCAGCCATGTTTTCAAAGATTTTTCTTAATAAAATAAGGGGTATTTTCACAAATTAAAGAAATCTCCATATTTTTGGTGTTAGAACTTCCTTCTTTGTTTATTGCAAATTCTTACATCTCCCTTTTTTTGAAGAAAAATCTGCGACTTGATCATCAAAAAAAAGTTAACATGTTACCATGATTGATTAACAGATTCTAGGATGATATTTTAATCTAGCTGTCACCGAGCTAAATTTTTATCTTACATAGACTTCTGTTCATCTTTAAATCTGGACTAAACCAGTTCATCAATTTTAAGAAAGATTTCAAAATTATTGACTTGTTAATACATGCTGTCTGATCATGGTTGGCACTCACCAGGTCATATATTAGGGTTGCCTGAACTGCATCAGACTAATGGTTTAATTACAAGAATTCTGAGAGGAATTATTTGAAATTGCGATAATTTGTCATAAAAGCAACAAAATGTAATGTAAACAAAGCTATATTTTGACTTCCTTATAAAATACTTAATAATAGCTTTAATGGTACTAATGGCCAAAAAAGTAGCAGAAACAAAAATTGTTCCTCCAATTGGTCAATGGGTAATAATTTTTGGAAACAATTATTTTCGGTCAATGAGTAATTTTTTGGAAATTAATTATAATGGGACACCATAAATTTTTGAGAAATAGAAACATTAGTATTTTTGAGGCTTTAAATGGGTTTTTATACAGACTATAACTATAACCTTTGCATGCAGAGCAAGCTCCTTTTGTTTGTTGCTTAGAGGTTAAATTGCTATAGAAAAAACTTAATGATTTATAGTATCAGTTGTTATATACAGGTTATTGCTAAACAGAGGGTAGTGACAGTGACCAAAGGTTGCATGTACATGACAGTATTCACAGTACAAATTACGCCTATTGATATCATAGTATCTGCTCAACCCTAACCATGCTAAATATCCTAAATGGATTTGCTCATCTTCCATTCTTAGACTAAATTTAATAAACAAGAAAAAGAAACATTTATCTTTTATAAGGAAAACCTCAGAATATTAATTATATACATCATTGTACTTTTCTGAATAGCAAATAGTGACTTGCGATGTGCCAGCTATCATCTTGGTCCGCACTGATCATATGGGTTAGAATCAGCGAGCTTATGGTTGATAAATTCATTTATTAAAGCTAAATGTCTGTTGTGAAGGAAAAGTCATGTCTGATGATGCAGTAACATTAATGTACAATATTGTAGCCCTGACTATTAAAACATTTCAAAATGTAACAACATGAAACTTGGAATACTTACTTGTCATGACAAGGTGCAGATGTTAGACAAGGGGTATAATTCTGAAAGTAATATTATTGAAGTTATGCCTCTTTTTGTAGAAGCATTTTTAACAGACAAGCGTTATGAACACTGAGCATGCTGTGCTCTTAATTATGTTTTTATTATGTAATGTTTGAAAAATACCGTATTTGTACACTTTTTCATATCCACTGATTCTTAAGAGTACAGTAGAAAATCAAATTCAGTATATGAATTTAGTATACAGAAATATAAAATAGTCAACAATATTGGCATTGTAAATATTTGTCGTATTTTTTTACAACCATTATTGTCTGCATATTGTCAAGATAAGGTCATAACAAAGAGATTCAGTGTGATACCATCAATTATAGCCCGGATGTCATAAATACTGTATGCTTGTTTACTACAGATAGATGAATGATATAGCATTGGTATAACTTAGTTATAGCATGGCTTGACAAATACCAGACGAGAATTATGTAGCAGAATGATTATAATGCCGATTTTGATATCTAGGAGTTTCTTGAAAGACATTTCGATGGATTTGTGCAAAACAGACATAACTCCTTTATTATGTAATATGAGTAACAGCTGTTTTGCACCAAACCCTTGATTTATCTTTTTCTCTTTGGTTTTTTTTTTGGGGTTAAGTATTAAATCATTTTAAGTGTATAGACTGTGTATGTTTTGTTTAAACAGTAGTTTTATAATGTAAGTTTGTAAGTTGCTGATGCAAACTTTAACTTATCTTTTAAGATAAAGATTTAATATGATGCCTTTTGTTCTTATTTATGGTGTGTTGGTTGGTTTAATGATTTGTTGGTTGTTTGGTTAGTTAAATGGTTGTTTGGTTTTTCTGGTTGAATGCTAAATTTTAGGTTGTTTGGTTTAAGTTGAGTGGTTTGGTCGGTTGAATGGTTTATTGGTTGTTTGGTTGAATGCTTTATTGGTTGTTTGGTTAAGGTTTGTAGGTTGTTTGGTTAGTTGAATGGTTTGTTTCTTGGTTGATTGAATGGTTTGTTGGTTGGTTGGTTAGTTGAATGGTTTATTTGTTTGTTGATTGGTCGGTAATGGTTGATTGATTGAATGGTTAGTTTGTTTTTGGTGTATTGGTTGGTTGAATAGTTTGTTTGGTTGGTGCTTTTGTTGAATTGTGTTTGTTTGGTTCCAGGTTGGTTAGTTGAATGGTTTGTTGGTTAGTTGAATAGTTTGTTGGCTAACTGCAGGGCTGGCTGATTGATAGATTGATCAATTGATTAATTAATTGATTCATTCATATGAATTAAAGTATGATGTAAAACGTGTTATTTTGTGACCTGAGTATAACTCTCATATAACATAGTAATCTGAAGGCCAAAGCTATAAATTAATTGAAACTTCCCCATGTCAAATGACGTAAGATTTTTGCACCAATTCCAAATGGACAACCATTCATATATACATAAATTATCAACTCACCCCGTGTCAAATGATGTAGGAATTGTAGTCGTGCCCATGATGGCAAGTTTTAGTACCAATTCTGATTCATCAATTAATCATATATACGTAAATAATCAACTCACCCTATGTCAAATGATGTAAGAATTGCACTTGTGCCCATGGCAAGTTTTAGTACCAATTCTGATACATCAATTCATATATAAGTAAATTAGTAAATTATCATTTGAAGCAGATAATTAAATTACGGTCAAATAAACTGAGCTCATCCCGTTTGTAGAGAACAAAATAGAAGAAGCCATTTCCTACATGTAATAAAATTGATTGTGACGGGAGATTATCCCATTGTGTTCATTGTAACATCATTGTTTTAGCTCATTTTATGAGAAAAAATACATTTAGTGGCTTTATACCTAATGCGTCTCAAGGGCGATGTATGATAATAAGAAAGAGCGATGGCGTTTAATGGAGATGTTATTAGGTACTCCGGTTAATGGGAGAGAATTATCGGCCAAGGTGCTTATTAATTTGCCGCGATGGATGAATTCTCAGAGGAATTTTAAAGTTTGTGTAATAGTTAATGTTTTCAAAGCATTAAAGAAAAGATTTCTGAATTTGGTAAAACAATTGCGATTGTTTTGTTCCAATTTTTATAGTTTTACATGTTTGCATTGCTTCACCTGTAAGACTTAATGTTCATCTATAAGACGGTCAGTCTATAAGTCGCGGTCAGTCTATAAGTCGCGGTCAGTCTATAAGTCGCGGTTCCAGTTAGAATGTGAAGTGATAACTGTATATACAACAGTTATCAGTCAGGTGGGTTTAAAGGGTATATTAAGCTATATCTTTTGAAATATTTTTGTAAAGTTTATAAATAGTAAAATTACATTGTTTTTACAAAAAAATTGAAACAATTAGATTGTCTCATTTATTTATCACACATGAATATTGAAAGTTACTTAATAGAATAAAATATTTGGGAACAGAATATTATCCTATTGTATACTCACCCAGGGGTTGGCGTCAATCAGGGCGTCAATCAAGTTTTTTTTGCAAGTTGGTATCTTCAAAACTACTGAAGGGAATGGGTTGAAACTTCACAAACTTATTTAAGAGCGTAAAAGAATGTCTCTGCCTAAGATCCATAACTCTAACAATTGGAAAGTGACAGAATTATGCTCCCCTTTGAACTTAAAAAATTCTCTTGTTTTACTATCAAGCACTGATAAAAGTCATGCATGTTCAGGTCCTACCAACAGCTCTTATTCTATTTTATGTGGAAAGGTTATTAAGTTACACTTTAGGCTTCAAAGTGTGAATTTTTTGGAGATTTTTTTTTTTTATCTGTATATTAAATGAGTAAATATGGTGAAAGCGTGGTTGGAGACTTTTATCATATCATGCTGCTGGAAGCTTTTAACAAATTAAGTGACAGGGTTGCCTGCGAAGCTGCTAATTGTATGATCTCTCTCAACAACGGAGGCACCTCGGGGGAATTGAATCAAAAATTTATTTTTTTTCTCTCGTCAATTGTGTATTATTATGTTATTAATAAACAATTGGAGATAATGCGTTGAGCGAATGCTGCGAGACTGAAAACCCCCCTTGATAGCATAAGTGTATTAAAAGTGGGAAAAAAATAACATCATCGGGAGATGAGTTTTTTTTTATATTTATTTTCTGTGAAATAACAGAGTAAATATATATAATGTACAACAATAGCTTTTCTGAATGATTTCTGTGAAGTTTGTGATGTGAAAGTTTTAGCATGCTATATTATTCTGGGAATAAAACCAGCGAAAAACCGTGTTATTTGTTGTGACTTGAATGTTTCTCTATGTAAATAATTTAATATCGTTGTCATAGCAACGTTACAAATATACATATATATTTAAATTTTTCATTAATTTGGTATTTTTTTTTTTATCTTGGAAATACCATCAGGACTTTTTAAATTTAATATCGATGAATTTACATGTTATGAGAACAAATGTTTTACAGAAATTTCAGCAGTGTTTTAGAAATTTAGGCAGTGTTTTAAGATGTGCAATGAAATTGATCGTAATTTACGGCTGTCATTTTATTCGACTGGCAAAGAGTTGCTATATATAGAGATATAACTTGGTTACAAATAGTTATATACTCTTTTATTTTTTTTTTTTGTTTGTGTATTAGATTTAAAAAAAACTTCAACAATAATTTTTTGTCTATGCTTAAAATCAATCAACAAAGGGATTATAGCTGTGTTCAAGCATTCATTTTTTATTGGGTCGTCAATTGGTCAATTCTGTTTATTGATTTTTTTTATTTTTTTTGTGGGATTTTATTTCCGGTAAGTGTATATATTTTTACCACCTTATATATACTTTGATAATTGTGTACATAATCAAGCCATTCACTTATTAGTTATTATGAGTGCTATCTATATTTAATTACATTGTTAAAATACTATACTTATGTTTAACTGAGCTATTTGACTCTTATATTCTATACACTTCAACATTGTACTGTTCTACATTTTGTTTTTTATACTTAATTAACTTCTCCAATCTTTGCAAATTTATATTGTTCTTTTATACTTTACTACTTTACTTTTTATACTTTACTACTATACTGTTTGCTACCTTCATTTCTTTGTACTTTGTTATTTTATACTTTACTACTATATTCTTTGAAACTTTTTACTGTTCTCTGTTCTGTGTTATTTAATACTTTACAACTCAACTCTTTGCAAATTAACCTTTCCTTTAACTGCGTTATTTTATAATTTACTACCTTACTCTTTTTAGGGGCATCAGTGGCAGCAGTGAGTGAGTGAGTGAGTGATTAAGGTTGTTGACTTCAAATTATTTGCCCCTCACCAATGTGGGCTCAAATCCCGATAGGGACTTTGAATTCTTTCATGTGAGGAAGCTATCCAGCTAGCTTATGGAACGTTGGTGTTTCTACTCAGGTGCCTGTTTGTGCCTGAAATAATTCACAGAAGGGCACCTTAGGTCTTCCTCCACCAGTAAAGCTGGAATGTGGCTATATGACATTATACTGTGTCGGTGTGATATGTAAAACCCAAACAAACGGACAACAAAAACCTTACTCTTTGCAACTTTAAATTTTCTTTGTACTGTGTATTCTATATTTTACTGCGACTTTGCAACTTTATCGTACTTTGTACTGTATTGCGATTTTATACTTTACTAAGTAACTTTACTCTTTGCAACTTAATTTACCGTACTTGAATTGTACAGTGTATTGGGATTTTATACTTTACTAAGTAACTTTACTCTTTGTAACTTTACCATACTTTGTACTGTATTATTTTATACTTTTGAATTACTATTTTACTTTGCAACTTTACTTTTCTTTGTTCTATGCTATTTTATACTTTAAACTTCTTTACTCTTTGCAACTTTACTGTACTTTGTACTGTACTGCTATTTTATACTTCACTCTTTGCAACTTTTTACTGTTCTTTGTACTGTATTATTTTATACTTTTAAATTACTAGTTTACTCTTTGCAACTTTACTAAAATTTCTTTTAACTGTGCTATTTTATACTTTACTAACTTTGCTAGCTCGATGCAACTTTTTACTTTTCTTTGTACATGTACTTTGTTATTTTGTACTTTACTCTTTATAACTTTGTACTGTTCTTTGCACTCTGTTATTTTATAGTTCATTACTTTACTCCCTGCAACTTTTTACTTTGCACTGTGTTAATTATTTTATACTTTACTCTTTCAAGTTGCAATTTTGTACTGTGCTATTTTTGTACTTTATACATAATTGTTAAATGAAATTGTTTGTAGCAACTATTATGGCTTGTTAAATGACTAATAGGTTAAATATCGCTTTGGAAAGCAACTCATTGCTTGTTAATTGACAGGTTAAATATTGTTTTGGAAACTAATTCTTTGCTTGTTAAATGATACAGTTTAAAAATTGATTTGTAAAACAACTCTTTGCTTGTTAAATGACACAGTTTAAGCAACTCTTTGCTTGTTAATTGACACAGTTTAAATATTGATTTGGAAAGCAACTTTTGCTTGTTTAAGGACAGTTTAAATATCCATTTGGAAAGCAGCTTTTTGCTTGTTAATTGACACAGTTTAAATATTGATTTGGAAAGCAACTCTTTGCTTGTTAAATCACTAAAATTAAATATTGATTTGTAAAGCAACTCTTTGCTTTTTAAATGACTAAGTTTAAATATTGATTTGGAAAGCAACTCTTTGCTTGTTAAATGACACAGTTAAAATATTGATTTGAAAAGCAACTCTTTGCTTGTTAAATGACACAGTTTAAATATTGATTTGGAAAGCAACTCTTTGCTTGTTAAATGACACAGTTTAAATATTGATTTGGAAAGCAACTCTTTGCTTGTTAAATGAGAGTTATATTATTTTAGAAAAGTTAAAGTTTAAATTAACTTGTAGAGGGGACTTTTCAATATTATATAATACTATTTAAGGAAGTTTTCAGAAAATATATATGACACATCATTATATGCGAATGTCACTGGAGAAATGTTTCTTGAATAATGATTTTAATATGTTCTCTATTTAAAAGCAAAATTCAATATTCACAAATAATGTCAAGCCAGTACACCAATTTTCACAATTAAAAAGGTCTGTGATCCATTAACAAAAGACTTGAAAATACACTGGAATACAATAATTGGCCTTAATAGTATATCTTACTGTGTAAATGGTTTGGAAATTCCATCTGTAACCATTGTATAGTGTAAGAAATATTTTTGGCTACTTTTTTCTGGTTTTATTGTGCTCTTAAGACACTGCCGTTTTTTTTCCCAACAACTTTTTTAAACATAGCAATGTAGACACTGTATATGGAAAAGAAAAATCTATTGTGGCAGCTTTCTTCTTATCGGATGAGATAAAATAATTTTCATAATTAGATACATTAGTTTTCACAAAAAAAGTAAAGAAAGGCTGACCTATGTTGAAGATGGCTTCAAAAATAACATTTGCCAGTTGTGACTTCGGTGCCATCAGTCCCACTAAAGGTAGCGCACCGGCTGTGCTTCTTCGTCAAAGGACATTTCCCCTGGATGCTCAAAATCTTAAAAGGTCAAGGTCAATTAGTGACCCATATAAAGGGGCACCAAAGACTCAAGTGTCCTTGACCTTGTCACATTGGGACTCTGTGTTACAAACAGTACAGTATGGTGAGTTTTAGTTCTAATACAGTACAATACGGTGAGTTTTACAAATATAACCACTGTTAAGTTAAGCGACAAAGATTTTGGTTGTAACTAGGAGTGTTTTGAGCCTGGGATTTCAGGCGTTGATATTTTTTGCTTATACATAACATGCACGCTTTATTTCATACTCCTTTGTGTTTTTGCTGAATAGGAGCAGAAAAATCGACTGAAGCTAGAAGAGTCTCTTTAGAGAGGTTAAATTTTATGATTAATTCTTAAAGAGTCACTTTGAGAAGAATTTTATTGTACTTGTAAAAAGGTAATTGTTCTAGAGAGAGATCTGGTGTACAAAGGTTGAACGGTAGATTACAATGATAATCACTTGCTTTAGCACATATTTTTATGAACTTTCCAGAGGTACCCTAAATGTCATGTATTTTCAAAATCTTTAGTAATATAATGAAAACTGATATTCACAATTTTAGAAAAATCTAACTTATAGAATGATAGAAAAGGTATTTATATTTAGTTCTAAAGATCCATGTATAGAATGATAGAAAAGGTATTTATATGCAGTTTAAAGCTCCATGTGTTTGTGTGGAAGTTAATAAAATTACATTTTGTTAAAATATTTTTTTCAAATTTATTTTAGTGTTAACATAATATTAGCTAGTTTAAATATGAAGAAAGCCTATATATAGACCCTATTTGAGCATCACTCACATTCTGCCTCATGGAGACAACCAGTACTATTAAAATTGTCATACTAAAAAAACATTGTTGTAATACCATTACTAACTAAAGGTTCTAACCCAAGATCGCTAGGTTAAGAGGCGGACACCTTGACCACTAGGCCACCACTTAAGTATGTGCCAGATGAATCTCAGTAATAATGTGTCTAAAGCCTGTAAAAATGCTGGTGTGTATCCATGATTTTGTTCTAGAGAGCCCTGAGTGTTGCAAAATTTCAACAGGGGTTGATGCATTATATTCCAAAAAGGGGTTTGGCATTTTGATGGATTTAGATGGGGTCCAACAATAATCCAACTAATTGTACTGCACAACAAGATATTGTGCTATTTTGTGTCAAGGCAATAATTAGATTCTGACCCAGAATGAAAAAATCTCAGAATCAAGCTTTGGCACGTCAATATATTTTGACTAGGGGGGCTGGGTCATGAGTCAATTATTGCTATGCAGATTTCACTGACAGTCAGATGCCTTGGCTTGATCTATTAGTGCAGGATGACAAATTAGGGTTTCAATCAAATAATCACTTTCTGTACCAGTAGGTTAAGGTCTTTTTAACTAATCTTAATCAATATTGCATATCTAAAACCACAGAAGAAAAAGGTTGGTTTAAAAATTGTGTTTTGTTGGGGTTTTTTTGTGTGTGCAAAAATGAAAAAATGCAATATAAAAATGCCAATCCATTTTTACAATAACAGACTGAGTAACTCATTCATTACTACAAGAGGAGAAAGTCTCTCCCTCTCTCTCACTGTGTCATATAGATCTTGCTGTTTGTAAGGATATGCCTCCAATTAATCATAAAATGCATCATCATGATTAAATATACTGCCGTACAAAGAAAGCAGGACTACTGTAACTTTCAAAATTCTAGCTTACGGAACATCGGTGTTTCAATTTGGGTGCCTGTTAGTGGGCACCCAAGGTCTTCCTCCACCAGTAAAGCTGGAATGTTGCCATATGACCTATACTGTGTCAGTGCAATGCAAAAGCCAATCAAACAAACAAACTTTCAAAATTATTTTATAGATCCCATAATGCCATTGTATATAATGTAACTTCCTTTTTCTTTTCCTATAATTCAGTGCTGTTTAGTGCTCCTTTTGGAAATAGTCCGTCAGGTATATTTCGTAAAATATTTCTGTCACTCTTCTATTACAGTGACCCCTTTCTTGTAATAGTCTCTAATTGGTGTTCCGTGAGGTACCCTTTCTAGCAATAATTGTCTCTTTCTGGTGAAATTCTCTTTTCTAATGATTATAGTTCTCCTTTCTGGTGATTATAGTTCTCCTTTCTGATGATTATAGTTCTCCTTTCTGGTGATTATAGTTCTCCTTTTAGGTGATTAATAGTTCTCCTTTTAGGTGATTAATAGTTCTCCTTTCTGTTGATTATGTAATATAAGTTCTCCTTTCTAGTGATTATATCTCTGTTCTGGTGATTATACATTTTCACAGTCAGTCCATCAGTCACAAAACTTGTCTGGACTACTAAAAAACTACTGGTGCAATTTCATCCAAACTGCCATACAAAGAAAGCAGGATTTTCTTTTGATATTCTTTTATGGTTCCCATTCTTTTATGGTTATTCATCATAACTGACCTTGTTCCTTTTCTAGTAATCATGTCACACTGCTACATTTTGATAATGAAGTCCAAATGGTATATAAAAGTCTTAAATATTCCTGGTCTGAGATTTGAACCCACATCTTGAAATTAAAGGGAATGAAAATTTTCTTAAATTTGAATAAAAAAATTGGGAAATTCTATAAAAAACACAAACTTATGTTATCTTAAAAGCAATTTCTAAATGTTTCACAATCTGAATTCAAATAGTTTTTGTGTTACGTTTCTTTGGTGGGCGACGTAGATTTTGTTTTGCAGGATAAATTTCTGGTTTCTATTTTCCGCAGAGTCTTTCATTAAGATTAATATTTGGAATTTATTTCTAGGTTTTCTATTTTGGTTACAAAATTTTCGTTTTTGCAGAAGTGTTTTTGTTTTGTTTTGTATTTCGGAAAGTTTTACAAAAGTCAGGAAATTATATGCCAGATGTCAATTAATGTTGGATTTATTCGAAGATCATCATGGATATGTTTTTTTTTCTTCGTTTTTTTATGGAAAGTCTGTTAGCAACTACAACAACAACAAAATACTGATGATTTTTGTGTGTGTGTATTTGATTTAAAAGATGCCATAAAGAGACTAGTTATCTACCTGTACGAAAAAGTCTGGGCAGAATGCAGACAGAATCTGTACAGACTTTATTTAGAAAACTCTGTACAGAGTCTGTACAGAAAAAAATCTGGTTAAATGAAACAAAGTTGAACCAGAATTCTATTAATAGATTTTAGCAATAAGGATAAAGAACAAAATCTGTACAGATTTTTTCTGAAATATTTAAATTAAGCCGAATATTTTCTGGGCAGAAAAAAATCTGGGCAGAAAAAAAAAAATCTGGGCAGAAAAAAAATCTGGGCAGAAAAAATTCTGGGCTTCTTCATATTCTGTACAGAATTAACCCTGTCCATAGAAAATATCTGAAAGGGAATTCTGCACAGAAAAAATTCTGTACAGAAAATATTCTGTACAGATTTTCTTTTTTTTGGCTAAAAACAAAATCAATTTTCCTTTTGAACATTTCTTATTTATTAATTTCAATTAACAATTTTTATTCATTTCTTTCCTGGAGTAGTCTATCCAACGAGTAATAGCCTTGTTGAGGGCGCTGTCATCAGGAATTGGCTTGTCTCTGTCTTTGCACCACACACCCCGACATCATCTAAAGAGTAAAAAAAAAGGAATTTGAATATGTTCATTCTATTATTAAATGATACGCAAAATTTGTGAAATATTTCAATGTGTATAAAACAGTTACAATTGTATCCCTATATACCTAAGTTTTTTTTGCACCCAGTAACATCAAAGTCACTGACTTAGCAAAACTGTATCATCCCTGACCAAAGCTTGTGTTACAAATCTACACATGTAAATTGCAACATAACTTAAAATAGTAACACAATTGCTGGGAATTTTGAATTGATTAATTTAAACTAAATGAATTGAATTATAGAATAGCAAAACAAAAAGCTAAACTATTTATTGCATAAAAGAGCAAGATATGAAATTTAAAGAAATAGATCTTGACCTATCAACTGATCAAAAAGCAATTTATGAACTAATAATTTCACTGTCCCAGCTTTGACCTCAGTGCATTTATACTCATTAGACCATAGTGGTCTGTACATTAACTAATATATAGATAATCCATAGACTATTAAAAGATGTATAAATAATTTCTTTTACCTATAGTGGAAGGTATACCCAAAAATTCAAAGAAAAATTCAAAGAAAACATTGCAAAATCTTACCTCTGGTTTTGATTATAATTCCATCATTATTCCTCTTTGGTCCCTAAATCTGAGAATTTCAAGTCTGTACATGATTGCTCTTCACAACAAGCAACTTGTTAACTTATCATTAGAAAAATAAACTAAACAAAACATAATCTTTGCCAATATGAAGACACTTTGTGTAATAAAATCTCACGTGGCAGCCTGAGAGATTTGAATTGACCAACAGGGGTTACATGGGGGTTACACCTGGTATTACAGAATATCTACTACTCTGAGAGAAATTCTGGCCAGAAAAGTAAATTCTGTCTCAAGATTAATCTAAGTGTTAAAATTCTGTGTGTCAATGTAAATTCTGCCTCAATTTTTTTCTAAGTATTGAAATTCTGTCTTGTTAAAATAACTAAGAGCAAAATATCTGTGAGAAAATTTTTCTGTACAGAAAAAATTTTGATTCTGTTTTATTCTGCACAGAAAATCACCTATTACCCAGGCCAATTCTGTGTCCAATTCTGTGTCGGTGTCAACTCTGTACAGAAAAATGGAAATCTGCCTCTATTACAACCAGAGTTGGTACAGAGTCTGTACAGAATTGGCTCAGAATTTTCGTACAGGAAATTGTTTGGGTTTACATGATGTTTAATGGATATTATTTTTAGCGTGAAAATCCGGAGTAATTCGAATATCTTCGATTATGTTACCATTGAAATTTTGTCAGTGTTCAAAAGTCGTTGACGAGAGACTTAACTATTTTTTGTGACGTGACCACAATTCAGTCCAAGCTTTTGGAACACTATGGGTTAAAAGTTGAAGAAGTATCTTAGCTTTTGTGTTTATATAGAATGTTCTATAGGACACTTAATTAATTAAAAATGTAAAAAGTTATTTATTTTGTGTAAGTTATCGGCAAAAAAAAAGTCTTAACGATGTTGTCATATCTAAAGAAGGCTATTAACAATGAATATTATGTAATTGGGTCATTGATTCCACGAGGTGCGTATTTTTTTATTATCTTATCTTTAAGGGTTTTTATACATTCATTATTATGCCCCAACTTAAATAACATGGGGGCGGAGATATAGATTTTTCCTCAATGACTGTCCTGCTTTCAAGCTCAGGCTGTAATATTTGTAGACTGATAAAACTGTGGAATGTTGGGGCAGTGCACCAGTGTTCGACCATCTAAGACCTGTTTCTATTTTAACTGTGTACTTGAAAATAATTATCCTGCAAGTTGATATGGCAGTACTCACAGTGTCTGTAATGGCCAATGGGACCTCCCATTAAGCTTTATCAAACAACAACAGCGATCTTATAAACATCATGAACTCATTCTCTTTCACTTGTTTGTATTTTTCAGATGGCCCTCTAAGTTTAACAGATACATTCGCCCCAATGGACCGAGGCCAAAACGACAGTCATAATCTCTCCCAGTCGCAGGGGAAACTTTCCGACAGCACGACGTCTCTCAACAACCGTCAGGCGCCGGCGAAATCGCCGTCACGTCAGAACACATTAGTGAAACAAACTTCCGTACAGTCGAATCAGTCCGAGATAAATGGCGAGAAAAGAGACGATCCTCATGGCATCAAGTTCGAAAGACTTAAAAATCTCGAGGTAATGAATAGTTTATAATAATCTTGAGGTAATGAATAGTTTATAGCGAGCTCGACGAGCTGGCCCGAAGGGCCTGCTCGCAAAGCGAGCTTTACGGTAACGCGAGTACCTGCTAAGTGATGGTTTTGAAAACTTTCGTCCAAAGTACCGAATTGGACACATCGCAACCTTTCGAATATAAAGATAACGATAAAAACTGAGGAATTCTGACTGAAAACGGATGTGGTGGGTGACTGGTCACCTGCGCACGTCTATGGGAACCATAATTGGACAGGGAACCAGAATAACGGAAGCTGTGTATAAAAATTAAAAATTGAAGGCGCCATTTTGTTTGAAATCTGATAAATAAAAACAATTTTTTTGTCGAATTTTGTAGTGAAAGCTATCTAGAATGAAAGAAAATGGTCGAACTAAGAAAATGAATCCGAACACCAATATCTTTTATTCAGTCGTTAACGCTGTACAGACGTTTAAAGTATTGTTTACGTGACGTCACAATGTAGCGCCAAACAGCAGGTGCAAAACAAACAAATCAAGTACGCTATTTTAATGTCGCAAACGTTTTAAGTTTTACATTTATTTCAGTTTAGATAATCTTTATTTCGCTTGAAAAATTATAGAGTGAAACAAAATAAACAAAGTTTTATCAACGTTTTCAAAACTCGTTATTCATTTCACGACAGGGGCGGAGCCATATTTAACACAGTACGTGTGACGTCACACGCACTCGTTACTGCATTTGAAATAAAAATGAGCGATTATTTCATACTATTTCACGTAAAAAGTACATCGAGCTCGCTTTGAGGCTTTGCCTTTTTCATATTAATAATCTCGAGGTAAAGAATAGTTTATAATAATCTTGAGGTAATGAATAGTTTATAAATATCTTGAGGTAATGAATAGTTTATAAATATCTCGAGGTAATGAATAGTTTATAAAAATCTCAAGGTAATGAATAGTTTATAAAAATCTTGAGGTAATGAATAGTTTATAAATATCTTGAGGTAATGAATAGTTTATAAATATCTCGAGGTAATGAATAGTTTATAAATATCTCCAGGTAATGAATAGTTTATAAATATCTCCAGGTAATGAATAGTTTATAAATATCTTGAGGTAATGAATAGTTTATAAATATCTCCAGGTAATGAATAGTTTATAAATATCTCGAGGTAATGAATAGTTTATAAAAATCTCGAGGTAATGAATAGTTTATAAATATCTCGAGGTAATGAATAGTTTAATAATATCTCGAGGTAATGAATAGTTTATAAAAATCTTGAGGTAATGAATAGTTTATAAATATCTCGAGGTAATGAATAGTTTATAAATATCTCCAGGTAATGAATAGTTTATAAATATCTCGAGGTAATGAATAGTTTATAAAAATCTCGAGGTAATGAATAGTTTATAAAAATCTGGAGGTAATGAATAGTTTATAAAAATCTCGAGGTAATGAATAGTTTATAAAAATCTCAAGGTAATGAATAGTTTATATGATTTATATATAATCAACCCTTACAGTGAAAGTTGCATTAATTTCAGACATTATAATGTTACCAGTATTATAAATGACATTTGCCTCTTTCCCTGAGACAGCATGTTGATGCAATAAAAACCAGATTCTACTTGTCTCCCTTGCTTGAATATTATTTTTTTACTTGTCTCCCTTGTTTTTGGAAATTTCTTCCTGGATTTGCCTCCCTTGATTCTGCTTCTTCTCTGCAGGAGGATGATTTGATGGCAAAAATTAAGGAGATCATAGGTCACCTTGAGAAACTAGAAGATTATCACCGTGGCGACGGCATGCGCATACAGAAAATGCTAGGTGACATGTACTGGGACTACACTCACCTTAGAGAGATGATAGCTGACTGTATGGCAGAAAATGGATACGCAGGTGATTGCACTTTATACAGAACTAATTTAAATTGATAGATACTTCCCGATTTTTACAATAATAGATGGTTCCCGATTTTTACAATAATTACCTCCCTTGCCAAACACGGCAGCCTTTTTGGGTGTCAATGTTCTCTATATAATAATACAATCGATGAAATATGAAAAAGAAATCAAAATTTAAACACCTGAAATTGTCGAATTCTTTTTATGTCCCCACAAAGTGGGGAGCATGTAGCGTTGCACTTGTCTATCCGTCCGTACGTCTGTCTGTTTGTACGTCCCGAAATCTTGTGAACGCAACTCCTCTTAAACCGGATGGCAGATTTTGCTTAAACTTCCAGGGATGAACAACGTTTATGTGTAAATGGTAGTAAAGGAAGGAATTTTTGCTGCGACCAAATTTAACAGAATTATGGCCCTTTGTTGATTTTTTCACTTATACCATATAGAAATTTTGTGAACGCAACCCCTCTTAAACCGGATGGCAGATTTTGCTTAAACTTCCATACAGATATGCATGCTCTTGTTTACGAGAACATCTGCACAGTAAGTGGGGGCATCGGTGCCCTTTGGACACAGTTCTAGTTTTTATATGCAAGAAATACGCAAAATCAGTTTTTATGAAGATGATAGAATTGATTGGAAGCTTATATTATCCAGCTAAGTCAAAACGTCAGTGGTTCTACTCAGGTACCTGTTTGTTCCTGAAATAATGCATTGAAGGGCACCTCAGAGGTCTTCCTTCACCAGTAAAGCTGGATGTTGCCATATGACCTATACTGTGTTGGTGTGATGTAAAACCTAACTGAAAAAAAAAAAAATAAAATGATTTAGCCTATTTGTAATTTAACATCATGTTCCCCAGTCTCCTAATGCAGTTATATATCAGACTAATAAGACTAATTCATTTTCTCACGTAATTTTCAAGCCAATTTGTCTGTGATTTTAACGAAATAAGAATGATTAATGAGCTTAGTGAGAAAATAAATATAGAAGCTAAGGAGTTAAAAGAAAATAGCTTTTAATAAGGTAAATGTGTAGGCCTCAGGATAAAGGAAAATAAATGTATTTGTCTGCAAGGCCTCCTCTTCTACGGCATTTAATATTATTATGAGACTACGAGCACCACACTAAATACTGTATTCCAGTATTTGTTATACCGGACAAGGCACATGATTTAATGCTAAAATCTTGCCTGTTCATCTATGAAATGAACTTTAAGACATCTGATGATCTCTTCATACTGATTTATATACAAAATGAATGAAATATGTAACAGTCACCGAAAAAAAGCGATATTTGTCTATTTTGTGATCATAATTTCCTCAAGCGTCTAGAGTTACTGCTCCAACGCTGTTGCAAGTTTAATCCAACTATAATATTGCACTTTGTATTTTAATCTGGTCCTCTTTCAACATGAAAAATATTTCAAATTTAAGGCAGTGTTTAGCTCATCTATATACAGAGTATATGGAGAGGGGTCCAGTACTCACCCTGGCATTGCCGTCCTCACAGGTCATGTGGGATGGCCAAAAAGACCCTGAAGTAGAACCAGCAACTATCTGTATGAATGGTTAAAAGCTGGATTTATAAGCATGTTCAATTCTGTTCCGTCCATTGTCTACAAACTCTTCTAGTGTACCAAAAAACATGTCCGCTGGCATAGTTTTCATCCAAATTACTTACTTTCATGACACATAGATTTCACAGTGTCACCTGAACTTTGACCTATATTACTGGTAAAGACCGGTATAGACCAATAGCTCCCTAGAGGGGTTGTTAAAATGATAAGCTTTCAGAGAAAAAAATTAGGACAATTAGTTTTTATGCTATTGGTTATCCCCCTCAGACATCTTATCACCAGCTAATATTTCAATCATGTCAAAAACATCACAGTAGTAATGAATAGCTTCATAAAATATTAACCAGCTTAAGATTATTAACTGTATGCATATGTACTTTGGTTTCCCTGTCCATCTTTTATACCGCAAAAACTAATCAAAAGTATGACTTTATCATTGTATAGTTTGAAACAGTAAATCTAGATAAAAATCCACAGAACCCTGGCTTTGTTTGTAGATGAAAGGCTTAATGGAAAGTAATTTAATACTTTTTTTTATCAGATGGTAATTTTGTCTGCAGTTTTGACATTTTTGTGTGGCAAGGCACAGTAATTATTAATGACTTTACACTGTAAATGAGAAGATATTGTCTCCCCTTGCATTAAGGTTGTTGTTCTTGTAAGGTTTTTTTATCTACTCATGTAAAAATTGTCTGATGCTTTTAGGTCTTAATGAATTGTTTTCAAAATTGCCTATAGGAGAATTGCCTCCCTTTGCTGTTAGGCTTTAAAGAATTGCCTACCTGTGCAATTAAATGGAAATTGTCTCCCTTTGCTTTAAGCTATATAAAAATTGTCTATCTTTGTTTTTATCTCAATTAAATTGCTTTAAGATATGGAAAAATTGTTTCTTGTTACTCCAGGGTCTGAAAAAATGCCTCCCTTTAGTTTAATTTGCCACCCATTGATTTAATTTTTAAATAAAATTGACTGACTTTACTTTGACATCTAGAAATAATGTCTGACTTTGCTTTTATATGTGGGATCATGTCTTTGTTTGCTTTTACATGTAAGTCTAAATGTTTTCTCCCTGTAATTAAAGGTCTGGACAATTGTCTCCTTTTGCTTTATAAAGTTCAGAAAATTTGACTCCCTTTGCTATAAAGTCTGTAAAATTTGTCTCCATTTGCTTTAAAGTCTGGATTTATTGTCTCCCTTTACTTTAAAGTCTGTCAAATTTGTCTCCCTTTGCTTTGAAGTCTGTCAAATTTGTCTCCCTTTGCTTTGAAGTCTGGGTTATTTGTCTCTCTTTACTGTAAAGCCTGTAAGATTTATCTCCCTTTGCTTTAAAGTCTATAGAATTTGTCTCCCTTTGCTTTTAAGTCAAGATTAATTGTCTCCCTTTACATTAAAGTCTGGGATAATTGTCTTCCTTTGCTTGAAGTCTGTAAAATTTGTAACCCTTAGGTTTAAAGTCTACAAAAATTGTCTCCTTTGGGTTTTAGGTCATTGAAATTTGTAAGATTTATCTCCCTTTGCTTTTAAGTCTGGAACAATTGTCTCCCTTTGCTTGTAGTTATGATGCTATTTTTATCTTTTTTTCAGTTGTTTCCATGAAGATGTTGAAGACACTCAATGGTATAGGTATATTCAAGAATGATGATGTCTGGTTCCCGACATATTATACATACAATACTATGTGGAACTTCTCTGATGCTAGCAGCAATCTTGCAAAGGTAAGAATGGGAACCAGTAAGATAAATATTAAGAATCAAAAGAATGCAAAGAAAAAAAAAAAAGAATCAAACACTGGCTGTGGTCACAAAATTGAATATCTAGCTCTCGGGGTAACAGTTTAGTGAAAACAAAGCAGGGCCTTGTTATAGCAGTAAACAGTTACTCTTAAGCTACATATTTCAGTCTGTACCGGTAGCTAGTGTAAGAATGTTATATTACTGGTTCCAGCACTGGGTTAGGGTTATAACTTTGTTTTAGGCTGTTAAATGACTATGTTAGGAAGGAAGGGAACCAGTAAATATAATACTTAAACAATTTTCTTTCATTCTTTCTATGTACAGCTTTAAAGCGACCTCCACTGAGGTTTTTCAACACTAAGGGACTGAAAATATTTTTTCAAGATTTTTGTACAGTAATTGTATGTAGGTTTGAATAACTCATGTGCAAAAGTTTAGATGATTTGCTCACTCTGTTTCCCAGAGATTATCAATTTTAATGCACAAATTGATTCAAAATTTAAAAGCATTTGAACGTTTTTCACTCAAATTGCACCTAAAAAAAACACATAAAAAACAATTAACAATTCTGTACTGAGTATTTTTACATAATCAATATAACCTATTTAAGTGCGCCCATTTATTTATGTAAGAAATTCAAATTTTATGCATTTTAGGCTATAATACCGCAATTCAGTCCCTTTAACATTTAAAGTTGCATTAGAATTGAACATTCAAAACATCGTAGGAAAAATTCACACACATATGATTTTGAAATTTTAAATTCTATGTTAAGAAGATCAGATATATTAAGTGGCATTATATTTTTGTTAATATAAAGAACAGATGATTATATAAAAAGGCATTATATGTTTTTACTTAATTATACATGTATAATACATGTCTTGATATTTTCAGGCCCTCTCAGAAAATGATGCTGTCAGGTTGTTAACATTAAACTGTGGCCATAAACCCTACATCAATGCCTTACATAGTAAAGTAAGTATTATTGTATCATAGTTTGGAGACTTTACTATCGTAAACATGTCAAAGTTAAATTGTATACCAATACATACACAGTAGAGTGCAGGTATTTGTTACCCACACTTGGATGTGAAATAATTTGGGATAATGGTAGCAAAATGTAAACAAAGTGGTATTTGACTCCCATAAAAAATGCTAATTAACTATAAATGTACTAATTACCAAAACACAAAGGAAACAAAAGCATACATGTGAACTTTTTTTGATGATCAAGTGGGAGATTTTTCTTTAAAAAAGGGGAGATTTTAGAATTTGCAATAAACAACTTTAGAAGAAAGTTCTAACATCAAAAAGAGGGAGATTTCTATAATTTGTGAAAATACACCTTATTTTAAGAAAAATCTTGGCTGAAGAAAGTTACAGAGAGTCTCCCGCTAAAAATGGGAAAGTTTAAATGTATGAACAAAAGAGGTCTCAAAAACACAGCCAATGAGTATTTTTTTGGAAACTGTAACAGGCACCAAAATTAAAAACATTTTGAAAAATTGAAATAGAATCAGTTATAAATGATGGCTTAGTGGGCCTGTAATGAAATACTTGTTCAAACCAGTGTGATATATTTTCGTATCAAGGCCTATGTATACATGTATAAGTCTGGAAAAAGTAATTGACTCTAAATTATTTTACATTTCTCCTCTTTGGGTTTTTATTGCTTTCTGTTTTTCAGATTCTTTCATGTCAGGACACTATATATAATAAGTTTATACCGGTTTACTCACAGTTTCACATTCGTGACTGAAACAGGGGTGCATCTGAGGATTTTAATTGGCTATAAAACTGTAACAGCACCATTTGATAATAATGATGCTGTTTACAGTGTTGGTGTTAAAGAAAAAAAAAAGAGTTGTATCTAATTTTTAAAAGTTAAAAACCAACAAAAAGATAAACCTCTCATGGAAATGGGGGCCATACTGTCAAGCACTGATAATAGTAGATTGTGCTGTCTTTAAAACTACTCTTGTTTATTTGAGCAATATCACGACAAAACCAACATAATGGGTTTGTGACCAGCATGGATTTAGACCAGCCTGCGCATCCGCCCATTCTGATCTGGATCCACACAGTTCGCTTACAAACTCTATAACAAGTAGAGAAACTGATAGTGAACAGCATGGATCCTGATCAGACTGTGCGGATGCGCAGGCTGGTCTGGATCCATACTGGTTGCAAACCCATTATGTTAGTTTTGTCGTGACATGCCTCATTTGTTGATTATTATTCTCACAGAGATGTTAGATATGCAAGACAAAGAAGCATTGAATATGTTAAAGCATCTGGTAAAAATCTTGTTTTGTGTGGGCTATCTGCTCAACCTGAGAGCAAAGAACATAACAAACAATTCTCAAGACCATTGAGCAAATCTTAGCTAAGATGCTTTTAGCTGGTTTAAGAAGTTGTAGTCATTGTAACTGAGACTGTTTCTTTTAATCCTGATTTAAATGTATTTTTTGTCATCTCTCATTGGTCAATGTCCTCCTTAAAAGGTTTCCCGAATAACTATCCAGTAAATACTAATTTCTCTGCAAATGACTGGCCACTTCTACCGCGTGAATGCATGGAGAGAGACAAAAAGACCATTAGACTAAATAGATGTTATCCATTGGCAAAAATGAGTTTTCCCCAGTTAAATCGTAGGTACAAACTTTTACTGTTATAACTGCACAGTGCACTACTGTTCACAATAGATTAATCAACCTGTTGGGCTTAATTTCGAAGCTGTAACTGTAAAAGTTTATTTGTACCTTTGAATTAGCTTGGATAAAATCCAAAATATTTTAAATTCTCGAGTTAGTCTATTATGGCTTAGATCAATTATCACAGAGAAAGTTTATCTACCACTAGGGTTGAACCAATGACCCCAGGATAACATATTAGATGCTATCCCTATTAATCTAAGCTGGCAGTAAGGCAGGTGTACACTTGTATTTTTACTGTTTTGGCATTTAATAAGTTTTTTGGTTATTTCAGAATGTATTTTACGTAATCAAGGCATCATTTACATAATCAAGGCATCATTTACGTAATCAAGGCATCATTTTGTTATTTCAGAATGTATTTTACGTAATCAAGGCATCATTTACGTAATCAAGGCATCATTTTGTTATTTCAGAATGTATTTTACGTAATCAAGGCATCATTGAGTATATTACACAACATGGCGAGAAACTCTGGGATGAAACATTTGTTTGATGAAAACAAGACTTCAGAGGTAATCTAATAAATAACTCAAAAGGGGCCTCTGTGGCCAAGTGGTTAACTGATTGTTGACTTCAAACCACTTGCCCCCTTCACCATTGTGGTTTCAAATCCCTACAGGGACTTTGGATTCTTTCATATGAGGAAGCTAAACAGCTAATTTATAGAACGTCGGTGGTTCTACTCAGGTGCCGGGTTTCCGGGCCTGAAATAATGCACTGAAGGGCACTTGAGGTCTTTCTCCAGTCTCCACCAATAAAGCTGGAAAAGTCACCATATTACCTATACTGTGTTTGTGTGAAGTTAAACTGAACCCCCTAAAAAATAATCTAAAGATTATTTTGTATAGAAAATAAAAGCATAGGCATACATACAGCTAATTTTGGTATTTTGGTAAATATAAAAAAAGATGTTCTAATAAGAGATATAGTCAAACAATTGGCACCAGGGACTGACAAAAATTACAAAATAACCTTTCAAAATATAAAGTACTGTAAAATCATTACTATTCAAGCGTCACTCATTTTACATGGTTATCATTTTTCAAGGTTTCAATGTTTACACACAATGTGACTTCAGATATGACATCAGTGAATCAAATGATGTCATGAAAATTACTTCTATGCTTGTTGTAGTTCAGTATATAATAATCTAGATTATCTTTCTGTTAGATTGTTAGAATGGAAAATATATGTTTATTAATTTTTCATGAATTACATAGAGGATACTGAATGAGTGTAAGTTCAATACTGAATTTATTGAATGGGTTGAATAAAATTGTATTATGCGAGCATTTGGATTTGGCGAGCATGACATTATTTTATTCAACAACTTCAATAAATTTAGTATTGAATCTACACAAATATAATATTTTATGTATCACATACATTTCATAAAGACTGTTAAAAGTGCAAAAAGTAAAAATTGCAAAAGAATAATTTTTCATTAAATACGGGAGTGACATCACAGCCATTACCAAGGCTTTGAACGAAATGACACGCCTATTGTGTAAAGCTAACATTTAGCACGTCTTTACACTTATGATGTTTGTATAACGCAAATGACGTCATGTCAAAGTATGTGCACAGCTATGCAATACTGTTTGTACAGAGTCTCAAGAGTGGCACGAGTATGTGATACATAACAGTAATGCAGGATTTATTATACGAAGTAATCACTCAGGCCTTTGTGATAATATTTCTGCGTGTCTGAACTAAACCCATGCTTTTTTAGCTCACCTGTCACAAAGTGACAGGGTGAGCTTTTGTGATCGCTTTTCGTCCGGCGTCCGTCCGGCGTCCGTCCGTCCGTCCGTAAACTTTTACTTTAAATGACATCTCCTCATAAACCACTTAGCCAATTTCATCCAAACTTCACAGGAATGTTCCTTTGGTGGTCACCTTTAAAAATTCTTCAAAGAATTTAATTCCATGCAGAACTCTGGTTGCCATGGCAACCGAAAGAAAAAACTTTAAATATCTTCTTTTAAAAAACCATAAGAGCTAGAGCTTAGATATTTGGCATGAAACATCTTCTAGTGAGTGTCTACCAAGTTTGTTCAAATAAAAGCCCTGGGGTCAAAATTGGCCCCGCCCCGGGGGGTCATTGATTATCCCTATATACATA
The DNA here is from genome assembly GCF_026571515.1 of Ruditapes philippinarum. Lineage (NCBI taxonomy): Eukaryota > Metazoa > Mollusca > Bivalvia > Venerida > Veneridae > Ruditapes > Ruditapes philippinarum. The sequence continues at coordinate 297,445 of NW_026863206.1, forward strand.
TAGTAAAAACTTAAAAAATCTTCTTTTAAAGAACCAAAAGAGCTAGAGCTAAGATATTTAGCATGAAACATGTTCTAATGGGTGTCTACCAAGTTTGTTCAAATAAAAGCCCTGGGGTCAAAATTGGCCCCGCCCCGGGGGGTCATTGATTTTCCCTATATGCATATAGTAAAAACTTAAAAAATCTTCTTTTAAAGAACCAAAAGAGTTAAAGCTAAGATATTTAGCATGAAACATGTTCTAATAAGTGTCTACCAAGTTTGTTCAAATAAAAGCCCTGGGGTCAAAATTGGCCCCGCCCCCGGGGGGGTCATTGATTTTCCCTATATGCATATAGTAAAAACTTAAAAAATCTTCTTTTAAAGAACTCAAAGAGCTATGGCTAAGATATTGAGCATCAAACATGTTCTAATAGGTGTCTACCAAGTTTGTTCAAATAAAAGCCCTGGGGTCAAAATTGGCCCCACCCCAGGGGGTCATTGATTTTCCCTATATGCATATAGTAAAAACTTAAAAAATCTTCTTTTAAAGAACCAAAAGAGTTAAAGCTAAGATATTTAGCATGAAACATGTTCTAATAAGTGTCTACCAAGTTTGTTCAATTAAAAGCCCTGGGGTCAAAATTGGCCCCTCCCCGGGGGATCATTGATTTTCCCTATATGCAAATAGTAAAAACTTAAAAAATCTTCTTTTAAAGAACTCAAAGAGCTTAATAATGGCTAAAATATTTAGCATCAAACATGTTCTAATAGGTGTCTACCAAGTTTGTTCAAATAAAAGCCCTGGGGTCAAAATTGGCACCGCCCCAGGGGTCATTGATTTTCCTTATATGTGTATAGCAAAAACTTAAAAAATCTTCTTTGAAAAAACCCAAATAGCTAGAGTTAAGATATTAAGTATGAAACATCTTTCAGTGAGTGTCTACAAAGTTTGTTCAAATAAAAGCCCTGGGGTCAAAACTGGCCCGGCCCCAGGGGTGTCATTGTTTTTAACTATATGTGTATAGTAAAAACTTAAAAAAAATCTTCTTTCAATAAAGCCCAATGAGCTAGAGCTTAGATGTTTAGCATGAAACATCTTCTTATGGGTGTCTACCGAGTTTGTGCAAATAAAAGCGCTTGGGTTAAATTGGCCCTGCAACGTTGGGGGGGTGGGGGTTGGGGGCCTATATACAGGTGAGCGACCTCAGGGCCATCATGGCCCTCTTGTTCTACAACATCACAGTCAAAATCCAAGTATGTTTCATAAATATACATGTATGTAATCAAACCATGTTTTACTTGAAGACGATCATGCCTTTTATGGACTCTGAAGATGAAATGTTGAAAATTCTGGCAACATTGACTATAGCAAACATAGTGGATGAAGAAGAAAACAAAACAGTTATCGCTGAAACAGGTAAATACTTCTATATAATCATATACGAAGACCAATGGAGACAGCTTTAGATGTTGTAAGTCAAATTATCTTCTCTGTTCTTAGGAACTTTGTATTTAATAACATATAGATCATGAATACTTTTTTCAAAGACAAAGGGAGAAAATTTAAAATATTGTAAGTCAAATTATATCCCCTATTCTTAGGAATATTGTGTCTAATAACATAAAGATCTTGGGTTCTTTTTTCAGGCTAGGTTGTTGTTGTTTTTACTCTTGAGCGCTCTCTTTGTCTTATCAAAATAATAACTAGATTTATCTGATATTTTTATCTTGCACCATGGTAAAGATGCAAAATTAATGTATCTGAAAAAAAAGTTTTGTAATGGATTTTAAAGGGATACTCTAATTAATGACAAAAATATTAATATGATCTTATCTCCTCATATCATGCTAAAATGACTGTTTTTAAAGTTCCAGCATGAATTTCTGTCTAGAAGTTTTAAAACAAGTCATGTGACTTGAACAAACCCTGGAAGTTACAATAACAGATACTGTGAATATTGTAGGATTGAATCAAGTCTAAGTCATTCATTTGACATGTTTGTGACCTGAAAGGAGATTGTGATGTTCAGCCTTTAGTTATGGGACAAAAATGAAATACATTATTATATGTACTTATATTGCAAAATGATAGACCTGAAAGGAGATAGTGGTGTTCAGCTTTAGGCAAAAATATGAAATATTAATATATAGCATAGTGATAGAAGTGCACATTTTGTAATTACGATTTTTATCGCAGAACATGAAATTTAAATTTTGAGCTTTATAGTAAGGGGAGTGTGGCCTAGTGGTTTAGGTGTCTGCCCTTCAACCCAGGGATCATGGGTTTGAACCCTGATCAGGTCACGACCATGTTTCTTCATAATTGACACCAGTACTGGTTGGTTCCAGGAATCAGACTCGAAAGTGATTAATGTAAGTAGCAAGAACTTGTTTCACAATCTAGCTTAAATAAATACAATATGTTTAAACCAATAACTTTATAACTTACATTACTCATTTTGTAAAAATAATGTAAATCAATTTTCATTTGAAAGCATAAAATAAATATTTCAAACTTTATAACTTACCTAGTACTGTTATTTTAGGTACAATACATTGTATGGTGAGTTGGATAGAGAAGGCTATCAGTTTACCACGACGTCGATTTAAGGGCTTCACTCCGCAGGAATTGACGGAAGGACTAAATAAACTTGCTGTCAATGACAGTAACAAAATGAGAGTATGTTACAAATTTCAATAGTTCAGATATAACATACATTTTTAGCTTGACTATTCAAAGAATAGGGAGAGCTTTTTGTCACTTCAGTGCAATAACTGATTAAATGCTTTTACATTTAGAAGGACTTATTAAGTTATTGCACTAAGGTGAAGTTTTGTACTTGCACGGATATCAGCCTTAAGCATCACCGTTACACTTTGGTTAAGATTTTTTGTGCAAGTTTGTATATCCAGAACTGCTGAAGGGAATGTGTTGAAACTTTTGCACGTATTTTGAGAGCATAATAGGGAGGTCACTGTGTAAGGCTCATAAATCTTAACATGAATTTTGACAGAATTATGTCCCTTTTTGAACTCAAGTTTATATTATCCAGGCTCTAGTTTTACTATAAAGCACTGAGAATAGATGAAAATGTCCTGACAGCTCTTGTTATTTTCCATGTAGTGATTGATAGATAAAGGTGATTAATATTGGGGTCAATATTGATTTCATCCTTTTGATCTGTCTGACTTTTTAGGTCAAAAGGTCAAGGTCACGGTAACCTGTTATAGGTTAAATGTTATCATAATAAGGCCAATTTTCACAGAAACTTCCAAAGCTATTCACTTCAAACTTGGTAAACTACTTTACTAATAGTTTATATGTGATCACATATCACCAGGGGAGAAATTCCTAAAATATATTCTGCAAAATTTAATATGTCCCTATTTTACCACAAAGAAATTTAAAGAAAAATTGACAATTTTACAGATAGTTGAGGAAAGTTCGCTGCCAATGTTTCTGTTAATGCTGCAACACGAGGACGTTCGCGAACAAAGCTCTGCGGCCCGCATTATTTGGACACTTTCTTTCGATAAAGATGTGCGACATAAACTGTTAGAACACTCTGATCTCATAGCGACTCTTGAAAAGCTCACGGAAAGTACGAATAAAAGTGTACAACAAAATGCCAATGGTGCATTGTGGATTATAAAGGGAGAGAATGACATATCAAGGGAAAGTAGTAAGTAGGAGTTACTGTTCTTGATAATTTTTTTTAATGTTTAATATGATTAAGGAAGGACTAGTGAAGACTTGCTGAAAATTATAAAATTAATGAATAAATTGTAAATATTTAAATTTTATGAATTTTTGAATTGGCTTATTCATGAAAAAGATCAAAGGCATGTTAAAAGATTAAGTCCCATGGATTTTTTTTTCTTTTTTCTTTTTCTAAAATGTTATTTTTGCAAGATAAAAAAGAGAAACTTATTTTAGAATTTAAAAATTAAGACATTTTTTTGTAACATTACTATGTTATTAATGTATCTAAAAACTTTTAAAACCTGAGATATGTTTAATTGAAAATTAATAGTGATTATTAGAATAGTTTGATTGTTTTAAAAAGTGTTAATACAATTTTTATATTACAAGAATGTCAAATAAAATTTTATATATTAATGTTACATTTTGATTGTTAGAAAATGCAAATGATCCGAACTACTACAGTAAGTTGTGCAAAAAAATGCTTGACGCAGTAAGTTACAAAAATTGTAACACCCCCATCCCCTTACCTAATGATTTATTATGTACACATTGATAATTTGTCACACCCCTACCAAAATTTCTAATGATTGATTTTGTACACACCCAAAAATCTAGTCAACAATTCCTTACCTAATAAATCATGTACACATTAATTAATATGTCACTCCCTCATGCCTCATGATTTATTATGTACACATTGATAGAAATGTTACGCCTTTTCGCCTTTTTCTAATGGTTTATTATATACACATTAACCAATATGGCACTCCCTAACCCCTTACCTGATAATTTTATATGTACACTTAAACAAGTATGTCACTCCCCCATCCCCATACCTGATAATTTATTATGTACACCTTAATGAATATGTCACTGACCCCAACAACCCTTTACTCAGTGCCTGATGATTTATTTACTTAAACAAGTATGTCACTTCCCTCATCCCCATACCTGATAGTTTATTATGTACACATTTATTAATTTGTCACTCCCCCATCCCTTTACCTGGTGATTAATTATGTACACCTTAATGAATATGTCACTCCCCCAGAACCCTTTACTCAGTGCCTGATGATTTATTATTAACACATTGATATATAGTCCACTCCCAAACCCATTTACCTAATGTTGGATTATGTTCACATCCACCCAAACAGAGTCCTTAACTTGCCACATCCAAACCTAGAATTTAACTTTAGTAATACACGAAGGGACACCTAAAATATTTCTAAAACAGTAAAGCTAGAAATGTTGCTATATGATTCTAACATTTTTTATGTGAACCAAAAAAGAGAAAAGAATGTGTTAATTGAATTGTCTTAGTTTGAATTTGGCCCTGAAATTAAAGTTTAAGATGTATAAAAGGGATATGATATCAATTTCTTAATTATCCCACTTTCTTATGAAAATAATCTCATTCCCTTAATTATCCCATTTTCTTATGATAATAATCTCAGTCCCTAAATTATCCCTCTTTCTTATGATAATAATCTCAGTCCCTTAATTATCTCACTTGTTTATGAAATAATCTTAGTCCCTAAATTATCCTGTATTCTTATGAAAATAATCTCAGTCCCTAAATTATCCCACTTTCTTATGATAATAATCTCAGTCTGTAAGTTATCTCACTTGTTTATGATAATAATCTCAGTCCCTTAATTATCCTGTCTTCTTATGAAAATAATGTCAGTCCCTAAAGTATTCCACTTTCTTATTAAAATAATCTTAGTCCCTAAATTATTCCTCTTTCTTATGATAATATTCTCAGTCCCTAAATTGCCCGTTCATGCCTGAAATAATGCATGGAAGGGCACCTGAGGTCTTCCTCCACCAGTAAAGCTGGAACATCGCGATATGACCTATATTGTGTTGATGTGACGTAAAACCCAATACAAACAAAGTCCCTAAATTATCCAACTTTCTTATTAAAATAATCTCAGTCCCTAAATTATTCCACTTTCTTATGATAATATTCTCAGTCCCTAAATTGCCCGTTCGTGCCTGAAATAATGCACGGAAGGGCATCTGAGGTCTTCCTCCACCAGTAAAGCTGGAACGTCGCGATATGACCTATACTGTGTTGATGTGACGTAAAACCCAATACAAACAAAGTCGCTAAATTATCCAACTTTCTTATTAAAATAATCTCAGTCCCTAAATTATTCCACTTTCTTATGATAATATTCTCAGTCCCTAAATTGCCCGTTCGTGCCTGAAATAATGCACGGAAGGGCACCTGAGGGCTTCCTCCACCAGTAAAGGTGGAACGTCGCGATATGACCTATACTGTGTTGATGTGACGTAAAACCCAAAACAAACAAAGTCCCTAAATTATCCAACTTTCTTATGATAATAATCTCAGTCCCTAAATTATCCCTCTTTCTTATGATAATAATCTCAGTCCCTAAATTATCCTGTCTTCTTATGAAAATTATCAAAGTCCCTTAATTATCCCAGTTTCTTATGATAATAATCTCAGTCCCTTAATTATCCCACTTTCTTATGAAAATAATCTAATTCCCTAAATTATCCTACTTTCTTATGAAAATAATCTCAGTCCCTTAATTATCCCACTTTCTTATGATAATGATCTCAGTCCCTTAATTATCCCACTTTCTTATGAAAATAATCCCACTTTCTTATGAAAATAATCTCAGTCCCTTAATTATCCCACTTTCTTATGAAAATAATCTCAGTCCCTTAATTATCCCACTTTCTTATGAAAATAATCTCAGTCCCTTAATTATCCAACTTTCTTATGAAAATAATCTCAGTCCCTTAATTATCCCACTTTCTTATGAAAATAATCTCAGTCCCTTAATTATCCCACTTTCTTATGAAAATAATCTCAGTCCCTCAATTATCCCACTTTCTTATGAAACCAATATCAGTCACTTATTATCCCACTTTCTTATGATAATAATATCAGCCCCTAAATTATCCCTTTTTCTTATGATAATAATGGCAGTCCCTAAATTATCCCACTTTCTTCTGAAATAATCTAAGTCCCTTAATTATGAAAATTCCACCTTCCTATAAAAAAGCAAATACTTTGTTAGAAAATACAGGTGTCATCTGTGATACAGTTTTAACAATATTTCCTCAACATAATTTTTTCATATGTTGAAACCTTTGAAATTTTCGTACTTTTTTATATTTCAAGAAACACATCTTGATTTTGAATACATTGTGGTAATAATAGACCATGTTATGTAGTTCGGATGCGCGGTAATAAAATCTCGAAATCGGTCAAATTACTTACAAACACATCTGAACCATGGAATATTATGCACCAGTGGACTCACAATCAAGATTTCGTTTTTCATTCTAACACTTCAGTGCAATGAAAGGGGAAGAAAACAGTATGAACTTTATGCTAATAGAAAGTGTAGAAAAGCTTGACCATTGGGGTGAAATATTTTGAGAATAATTTATTTTGAAAACATTTATGTACATTCACTGACCAAGATATTGATTGTGGAAATGATGGTTTATCTCAGAATTTCCTGGTCAAAGGAAGGACAAATATATTGTCCAGGGAGGGAATAAGAACAGCGAGAGTCTTGTTTCGAAAAAGCCCAGATGTTTTTCAATAAAATCTCAGAAAGTGTTAGAATTTTTTTTATTTTGCACTCAAAGCTCAAGTTACACAATACACCTAACCTCGTGTTTTCATATTTTATTCTTGAGCAGACTTGCTAGAATCACGCAGAATTGTCCGCCAGACTGCATCTGGAAATTTAATGTGCACCTTAGAAAGAAAACACTTAACAATTGCATTGACTGCCCGCTTAAAACCCCACCCCCCACCCTCCTGATTGCTTGATTTAAATGCCTGTTTAAATGTTTACTTTAGATTTTTAATAAATGTTGATAATAAATGATGAAGAAATATAATGAACTTTCTTTTAATAAGTACACATGTCAGTAACTATTGATAGAATTTTTGAAAATAATTAAACCTAATGTACTATAATGACCTTGAAAAGACTGTGGAAGAAAGTACATGTTTACATATAATTTCTTAGTAAAGGGTCAATTGAATAATGTTATTACATTATGCATTGTAATGGTGTACATAATACAATCAAAATGACCTTGCAAAAGGTCAACAGAGCAGAAATAGTTACCAAATGACCTTGCAAAAGGTCAACAGAGCAGCAAAATGGAACATACCATTGTACAGTTATAGTCTTTAACACTCATATAATATTGTTTCAAATTTGAATAATAACCAAATGACCTTTTGACCTTGTAAAATAAAATGTTTCATAGTTCATTGGTGTTCTATATGGCAATAATATGAATCAAATGACCTTGCACATGGTCAATAGGGTAACAATTGGATTAAAAAGGCTATACATAAGGTATTTTGGAATACAGTAGGAACCAAATGACCTTGGGTCAGTAAAGAAGCCAAATTACCTTGCATGAGGTCAATAGGGTCACATTTGGAAACAAATGACCTTGCGTCAAAAGTAATAAATATATGATTTGCGAAAAAAGAATTAAATTAATGAAATATAAATAAACCTGTCAACATATATGTTAAAATGAGTCACTGACCTTTACTGGCTACCCTTCTGATTATAGATTTTCTAAAACTTTTTATCTAACATTTAAACCCTAACAATTTATAATTCTTTATTTTAAAAGTCTCGTCAATGGTTAAGACTCGTATCTTGAGTAGATTTATTGAAATATATGTATAATAACAAAATCTAATATGTAGGTATTAAAATGTTATTGTATTTTACATGACCTTTACAGAGCCAAAAGGTACACCAACAAAATCACATGTTTTCCTCAGCTACTCATGGTCAGATAAAGACACAGTATTACAGATCAGGGACAAATTACGGGTGAGTACTCATTTATAGATATTACAGATCAGGGACAAATTACAGGTAGGTACTTATTTATATATATTACAGATCAGAGACAAATTATGGGTGAGTACTCATTTATATATTACAGATCAGGGACAAATAACAGGTAAGTACTCATTTATATATATTACAGATCAGGGACAAATAAGGGGTGAGTCCTCATTCATATATATTATAGATCAGGGACAAATTACTAGTGAGTACTCATTTATATATATTACAGATCAGGGACAAATTACGGGTGAGTAAATCATTTATATATATTACTGATCAGGGACAAATTACAGGTAGGTATTATTTATATATATTACAGATCAGGGACAAATTACGGGTGAGTACTCATTTATATATTACAGATCAGGGACAAATAACAGGTGAGTACTCATTTATATATATTACAGATCAGGGACAAATTATGGGTGAGTACTCATTCATATATATTACAGATCAGGGACAAATTACTAGTGAGTACTCATTTATATATATTACAGATCAGGGACAAATTATGGGTGAGTACTCATTTATATATATTACAATTCAGGGACAAATTACGTGTGAGTACTCATTTATATATATTACAATTCAGGGACAAATTACGTGTGAGTACTCATTTATTATATAACAGTTCAGGGACAAATTACGGGTGAGTACTCATTTATAATATTACAGATCAGGGACACGTTAAGGGTGAGTACTCATTTATATATATTACAGATACAGGACAAGTTACGGGTGAGTACTCATTTATATGTAATTAGGCAAATAATGGGTGAATTCTAATACATATATAAATAGGTCAAGCTTGAACGTACAATATTTTTCCCAAGGTCAAGATTATAAGCTGTAAAAAGGTCAAGGTGATTGTGTTTCGGAGGTTATTTGAAACCAGTTTTATTTTTCATGCAAAAAAGAAAACGCTGAATGATGATGTTTAAATGTTGTTGTTTGGGGTTTGCTTTACTAACGTATATACTTTATGATAGAAACACTAAAAAAAAATGATAAAAAAAGTAAAGTTAAAATTATATGATAATGTTACACTACATGGTATATAATGCTTTACTTTTCAGGCGGAGGGTTACGCTATATGGATAGATATAGAGAAAGGGTCAGCGGCATCCCTCGAGGGGATGGCCAATGCCATTGAGAACTCAGCTGTTGTACTAATTTGTATGTCAGAGAAGTACAAACAGAATCCTAACTGTAGAACAGGTATGAAACTTTTTAGCACTTAACCTGCAGGAACCGAGAAGATGTTAGCCTTTGCCACCAGTATAGAGTCAAGCCAGCCTGCACATCCATGCTGTCTGACCAGGCTCTATACTGTTGGTAGCTCTTTTTTTGTATTTTGATTCTTAAATACCTTAAAATTTAAAGTGGACGGTTCTTAATTCAGGGCAAATCCATTAGTCAAAAATCGGCATGTAAAGGGATTGCACATAATTATTATAATCAATTATAATTGATATAGAAAGTGAATGGGACTTCAAGAAAGGGCTATTAGTTATACATGTTATAGAATTCAGCATTTCATTCCTCGAAAAATAATTAATGCTCAAAAATGTTTTTGATGATGTAATTTTGAGATCTGCCTAAGCCAGTGCTGAGGAAAGTGGTAGCTTGCATTAACCACTTCTATCCTTGAACATGCTTTAAATCAAACCTGGCATGCAATATTTTCAGATTTGCTATAGTGACCAACTTTTAAATATTCAATTTAATAACTACAGTAAACTTCACTTATAATGATATTGCTTACAACACTATATTACTGCTGTTGCACAGTCTAGACTTGTTTTCAAATTGGTTGCCTCTCAGATATAATGATATGGCGTTTCAACAATATAAATTTTGTGGTCCCCTAAATATCATTTTAAGCAGAGTTTACTGTATTTTAAAATGCTTATGCTTAAATTTACAGGTTTTTTACTTAAAATTCTTTCTTTGCTTAATGAAAATTTTATACGACAAGCAAAAAAGTCCATTGCATACACTTTCTCTTAAAAAGAAAATTATAAATCTAGTTCAAGTCTTTATTTTGAAGTTCATGATTTACAAATATACATTATTGTTAATATTTTAATTATAGTGGAATTCGTTTTCAATTTTTTACAGAAGCAGAATATACATTCCAACTGAAGAAGGATTACATTCCACTCATGTTACAGAAAAAATACCGGCCTGATGGTTGGCTGGGATTTATATTGGGGGCCAAATTATACTTTGATTTTAGCGGGAAATATCCATTTGAGAAGTCTTTAACGGGACTTTTGAAGGAATTAAGGGGTAGGGGACAGGTGACACCTAATACAACCCCTGTAGGAAGTAATGGTAATGTATAATTAAAGTTTTTGTTAATATTTTAAATAATTAAGGCATTTGTCCTTGTAATTTTAAATTAGCGATTTTTCTTGTACTGAACCTAGTCAAAGGTTTTTGCCAGTACAGTTGGCAGAGGGTTATGTGTTATCATTATTTTATATAATTTGGAGTAAGTCAATTATTTTGGTTTGAATACCTTGATTCATAATAGTTAAATGTTTTATATAATTATATTAAATGGTTTTTATTAGTTTTTATGAGCATTTTGGTAATTTTACATGATTGTTGTTAAAAAATTATGAACATTTTGGTAGTTTGACATGATAGTTGTAATTTCAGACACTAGTGATGGTAACATGGTAACATCTCAATCTCTGACCTCATATGCTAGTCCTGGTGAGTTGTTTGATATTATATATACCACTTTAAACCCTCAGACAATGAGATCTCCCCAAATCTTTGTTAATGTTTATGATTGTTTAAATTCACAAAAAGTAAAACCAAGGTTGAGGTGGTGTATTAAAATACTCCACTTCAAAACTTAGACCATGGTCATAGAAATTTGATAGCATATGTTTAATAACCTTAAAAAAAGACTTAGTTACCTCTAAAAACTAGGACTTTAGTCTACAGGTTTTAGACCTCTTAAAACCAGACTTTAGTCTGAGGGTTTTAGTAACCTCCAAAAACCAAGAATTAGTTACCTAATAAAATCAAGGCTATAGTATGAGCATTTTAGACCTCTAAAAACCAAGACTTTAGTCTGAGGATTTTTCAGTAACCTTTAAAAAATTAAGACTTAAGTCTGAGGGGTTTTCAGTAACCTTTAAAAAAAAAAACCAAGACTTTAGTCTTAGGGTTTTTCAGTAACTTCTAAAAACCAAGACTTTAGTCTGAAGGTTTTAGTAACCTCGAAAAACCAGGACTATAGTCTGAGAGTTTTAGTATCCTCTAAAAACCAATACTTTAGTCTGAAGGTTTTAGTAACCTCGAAAAACCAATACTTTAGTCTGAGGGTATGAATTATGTTTGAAAATCAAGACCATGTTTTTAACTGTTTTGAATTACCCTTAAAGCCTACATTTGTATGACAATGGTCTAAGAGTTGAATAATTTTTGTAGCCCATGAACACTGATTTATGGCTTAGATTCCAACCAGAAACCCTTCGGACCAAATTCTTTGTTTAAAGTGAAAACAAATGCATTGTGTTATTTTTGTGAAATCTATATCGATTTATAATTAATTTAATAAAGTAAGTGCTGTTTTTAACCTTAAAAAGACAATGTAGTTGTTGTTTTTTTCTCACCTCTTAAAATAAACACATGCTGTCATTGTTTTCAGGGACCCCAGTGCCTTCCAATTCAGTGTTAATGTCGATGGGCCAGGAAGAATTAGTAAAATGGCTTAGAGTTGTCAAACTAACAGAGTATGTTGAATTTTAAATTGAAACCATCTCTTTGATTTCTCAAATTATATAAATAATGGACAAACCTTGAAAAAAAAGCAGATTTGACATGAAATCTCAAGTATTTTATACAGAAAAAGCTCGCACCTAGTTGGTCATATTACCTGCCAGATATCATTTAAACAAATCTACACTATTCTTCCTTTATTGTGGAAAAATGAAATTTTCTTTATAAATTTACAGCAGCTATGTTTTTAGTTTATATAAATGTCATGATTAACCAATGAAAATCAAGGTTACAAAATACAATATTAGAAATTTATCACATAAACCGTGCGCAGGAGTGTTATAAAGCCATTTATAATAAAAACGATATTACGCTAGTGTAATAACACTTTTGGGCTATTTAAAACATAGCTTGATATTGATGTATGATGAAATATATGTGATAAATAGAATATTATATCCGTGTAGATTCAATACTAAATTTTTTGAACTCATTGAATAAAACAGTATTATGCTACCAGAGGCTCGCATAATATGATTTTATTCAGCTTGTTCAATAAATTCAATATTAAACCTACACTCATTCAATATCCTCTTTACATGTTACAGATGTATACCCGCCTTCCTAGAGTTTGATGGGAGATTACTCTTGCAGCTTAAACAAATGAGGACAGAGGTAAACATTGTGTTTTAGTTATTATAATGATTTAAACAAGGGCCCTCAGTTATGATTTAAACTTACTTATGCTTATTATTAAAACCAGGGCTTTCAGTTATGATTTAAACTGACTTATGCTTATAATTCAAACCAGGGCTCTTAGTTATGATTTGAACTTACTTATGCCATACATGCCATAACGTCCCGGATGCCCGGGATTGTCCCAGAAATCGGATGTCTGTCCCGGAGATGTCCCGGGCATCGATTTGATCCCGGAAAAAAAAATCATGATATTTTGCAAAATTTTCATAAATTTTCTTAAATCAAATCTCGCACATTTCACCTCTCGATCGTAAAACATATTCTGACCTGGTACACATAATACACAGGAACGTTGACACAAGTTTACAATATACAGCCCCCCAATTATCGACTGTCGATTCCCCTCGGCAATAGCTTTCTTCATGCATCGGCAATTAACATTCTCTGTTTAATTCAGCAGCGTTTAATGGTCGGGTTAATTAATGGTTTACGGCCCTTAACAATTATCGTTAATCCCCGATAATCATTAATTTTTAGATCAATCGCTAACTTGCCGAAAGTCTAATTATTACAAACAATGTAAATATATCTATCAAATAGAAAATTAAAGTTGTCAAATAAATCACCTTGCTGTGTTTGTTTTTATGACTGGAAGAATTGCATTACGTGACATGTAATAATTATCATGACTTTAAGATATAACGGGTGAACAACATGGCTGCGCCCATTCACCGGCATTATAACTTACAACTTACATGCCTTTAGGGAATAATTAATGAAATAAAGAAATACTATAAAATGATAAATATGTCGACCTAAAAGACTACTTATAAAACTAGTAAGTTAACTTTTTATCATTAAAAATTCAGGAGAAAGTCGTCCTAATTTAATAACGTTATACGATTGACACACACCCCCCCCCCTTTTTCACAACTGCCAACACATCCATTATTGCCGCAATGAAAAGTGTCCCGGAAAGCTGTCCAAAAATTATGGCATGTATGCTTATGCTTATTATTCAAACCAGGGCTCTTAGTTATGATTTGAACTTGCTTATGCTTATTATTCAAACCAGGGCTCTTAGTTATGATTTGAACTTACTTATGCTTATTATTTAAACCAGGAATCTCGGTTATGATTTAAACTTACTTATGCTTATTATTTAAACCAGGGCTTTCAGTTAGGATTTAAACCAGGAACCTGGGCTTTCAGTGACACATTGTTTTATCTCAGGGAATTTTTTTTTTACTGTTATTGTTAACAGGAATTGCTCTACTAAAGTACATCATTCTATTCTGCACAGGTATTGCACTGTATCTTTAAAATGCCAATTTCACAGAAACACGCATTTTTTTAAGAAAGCTTTTGAGAATTTTTCAACGGTCACTGGAAATGCTGTTGAAATCCCCTTAAAGCAGCACGCCTCCAGATTTACGCTAATTTTCATGAACATTTTGAAAATGTATTTGAATGTATAATATTGTGAAATAACCAAAAGGAAGGAATTTGCACATTATCAATGGCACTTATAGCCCACGTAAATTACCAAAACGTTGTCAAAATATGCATAAATAGCCCGTTCTGCGTTAGTAACCCAGTAGAAATATAGTTGTAAATATCAGAAAAAAATCAGTCATTAACCACACATAATATGTAAAATATTACTTGAATCAAAGTTTACACTTTTCCTAAAATCGTAGAACATATTTCTCAAGTTTGATTTTATTGAAACAGTTTGACTCATCTAGAGGCATGCAGCTTTAAAATTTGAATGGACTGTTCGATATTCAAAGCAGAGTAATTCGATTACAGAAATTCAGCAGGTGAATGGTAAAAATATGAATAATTTCATGAAATATTTTGTTAATTTAATAATACATGTATCTTTGTTTTGATTCATAATACAGTGTCTATTCTAGGATTCGAAAAACAGGGTTGAATTTTATGGGAAAATGGGAATTTATTATATTTGTTGATCTTTTTCCTTCTTTCTCTATGTAAAATGTTTCCCCTGCCTTTAAAGAAAATAAATAGGGGGGAAAACTCAAAAATATGACTGAATCCCCCCATATCCCCCCTCCTAGAATAGACACTGATAATGTTGTCGTAACTTTATAATATCTTCGATTGTTTTATAAACATTTCAGGCCCCGGAATTCTTCTATCAGTGTTTAGAGAAGAGACTGAACATGTCTTTGATTGAAATACTCAAGTTTACACGTGCACTTGAAGAACTACATTAGCACGTGCAACAAAAAAGACATAAAATAAACAATCTATTATATAGATATGACTTACTGCAGTTACAACTCAACAGGGACTAATGGGGGTTATACATTTCGTCACCTCGGTGCAATAACTGGTTAACTCCTATTAAATTTAGAAGGAGTTAACCTGTTACTGCAATAAGGTGATAATATATAAAAATGTATCTGTTAGGGAGATTGTTTAATTTTCTTGATTGAAGAGTGTCTAGGAAACATTATTCATTACTAAAGGGAGCTAACTCTCCTGTATAAATGTGCAGCAGAGTTATTCTTCTTTCAGCTTACTCAACAGGGACTGACAGAAAAAATACATTTAAAAATGTATTCTTGAAGAGTGACTGAAAAAGGTAATAAAAACACTAAAGGGAGCTAATAATGTTTGATTCCTCAATATTTACATTATTTCTTGACGAAATTATTCCTGAAAATAAGTATGGAATGAATGTATATTAAATTTCATATTTTAATTTTACAAAATATTTGTCTATTGTGACACAGAGTCTGTTATGTAAATTAGATTTTTATGCCCCCACAAAGTGGGAGCATATAGCGTTGCACTTGTCCGTCCGTCAGTCAGTCAGTCCGTCTGTACGTCCCGAAATCTTGTGAAGGCAACTCCTCTTAAACTGGATGGCAGATTTTGCTGAAACTTTCAGGGATGAACAACCTTAATGTGTTGATGGTAGTAAAGGAAGGAATTTTTGCTGCGACCAAATTTAAAAGAATTATGGCCCTTTGTTGTTTGATTTTTTTCAATATAAACTATGTAGAAATTTTGTGAACGCAACTCCTCTTAAACCGGATGGCAGATTTTGCTGAAACTTTCAGGGATGAACAGCCTTAATGTGTAGATGGTAGTAAAGGAAGGAATTTTTGCTGCTACCAAATTTAACAGAATTATGGCCCTTTGTTAATTTTTTCACTATATACCATATAGAAATTTTGTGAACGCAACTCCTCTTAAACCGGATGGCAGATTTTGCTGAAACTTTCAGGGATGAACAGCCTTAATGTGTAGATGGTAGTAAAGGAAGGAATTTTTGCTGCTACCAAATTTAACAGAATTAAGGCCCTTTGTTAATTTTTTCACTATATACTATGTAGAAATTTTGTGAACGCAACTCCTCTTAAACCGGATGGCAGATTTTGCTGAAACTTTCAGGGATGAACAGCCTTAATGTGTAGATGGTAGTAAAGGAAGGAATTTTTGCTGCTACCAAATTTACCAGAATTATGGCCCTTTGTTAATTTTTTCACTATATACCATATAGAAATTTTGTGAACACAACTCTTAAACGGGATGGCAAATTTCAATAAAAAGTTCCACATTAAAATCTTACATACAGATATGCATGCTCTTGTTTACGAGCACATCTGCACAGTGGGGGCATCCGTGTCCTTTGGACACAGTTTTAGTTTTTATATAAGAAATGATAATCATTTAATTTAGTCTTGCCAAAGGATATTCTTGTAAACTTAGTTTGAGGTGTTGTTTTGAATGGTTAATTTTATATTTATTTTTTTGGTTAACTTTACAATGTTTTGGTCAATGATTTGAAAACAGTGGAATTGTTTGTTATTTAAACTTTTTATCATGATTTTTTTTATAAAGAAAGAAATCTTATTGTGAATTGATATTATTTGCCCAGAATGTCTTGTGGGTTTGTTTTTTTGTGTTAATGAGTCCAACATTTATCAAGAGGTTTGGGGAGTTATGTAAGGTGTGTTGCAAAGAGTTTGGGGGTTGGGGACAGTGAACCATACAGGTCTTTTGGAATTATTCTTGTTTTTAATTTAGATAAAGAACAATTAGTAAAATTTAGACAACAGAATAATAAAATCTCAACCACACTTAAAACAATTTCATGTAATTTTATTTTATTTTTATAGTTGATAATTAACAAAATTATTCAAGTAATGATACAATGAAGGATGCAGTTGTTGACAGACATGAAGCACTAATTAAGGAAATATTATTCTCTACAGTAAGGAATAGTTTTAAACCATATTCAACTACTTAAAATCAGATATATTCCATGACATTCCAAAATAATTTGTTTGATTCTACTGTCATGACATGTTTTGTGTTCTGCACTTTAATTTTTGCTCATTTAAATTTTTTTTGTCATTTTTGTTTGCTTTTTTTATTGTGAACTATGAAAGTGAGTCATCAAAAAAAAGCAATATAAATGTTTGTATTCAATTTTTCATTTCTCGACCAATCAAATTGCAATACTCAACTTGTAAAACGTTCAACTTTTACTTCTTGACCAATCAAGTTGCAATATTCAGGTTTTGAAATACAACTTTTATTTCTTGACCAATCAAATTGCAATATTCAGGTTTTGAAATACTACATTTAATTTTTATCAGTTATTGAATATATTGCTATATTCTGATGTTATGCATATGTATAAAGTACAGGTTTTATTGATTTAAATTCATTGATCAAAACTACATAATTGTGTATATGTAGACAAATCAGTATGGATAGAAATTTTTGTATTTCTTTGTAACACAGTTGATTTGTTTGGATGTTTGAAGTTGTTTAAGAATAATGCTGATTTGGGCTTCCATAGCACACTTGTTGTTAGTTGTTAACTTAGAGTTAATTACTCTTTATTCCTATTGGTTTGAAGGCATTGAAGCTGTCGCTGGTGACACAACAAATATCTATGATAATTTAAAAAACAGAATCTGTCCATAGGTAGTAGATGCCCCAACACTGTTTTTCTGACAGTTTTTGCTAAATCTCTGTATTAATATGGTGGTAAAAAATAAAAACAGTGTGAAATATAAGAATATATGTTGGGCATCTGTGGCTGAGTGGTTAAGGTCATTGACTTCAAACCACTTGCCCCTCACCGCTGAAGGTTCGAATCCCAACAGGGACTTTGGTTTTTTTCATGTGAGGAAGCTATCCCGAGCTAGCTTACGGAATGCCTGTGGTTCTACTCGGGTTCCCGTTCTTGCCTGAAATAATGCAGAGAAGGGCACCTGAGGTCTTCCTCCACCAGTACAGCTGGAATGTCACCATATGACGTATAATGTGTAGATGTTACGTAAAACCCAATTAAACAAAAAAAAACAAATATATATAAACAATGTTATAATGTAATTAAAATGTATGTTTTTGGCAGTAAGAGCTTTTATACCCTTTGATATACTTTAATGTCTCACATGATTTTCGTTTTTCGCTGTTGTTTCTTTGTGAGAATTTCTAAGAAAGGGAAGTAATTGTTTACAGTACTTGTTCTGTTACAGCTGTGGTTGCCTCCCTTTGGCAAATGACTGAAACAGTATTACATGTTTTATGATTAATATGCGAATAAATTCATGTCTTCCATTCAGATAAAGAGCTTAAAGCATGGTGTGAAAATCAAGATTGTATGAAGCTCTACCCTTCTCGGTCAATATCACTTTCAAAGGGCAATAAGTCCTGATATCGACCACATTAAAGGGCAATAACTGTGTTATCCTGTTGACAGAAGGGTAATTAATATGCAATATTATTGCAAGAAGAGTAATAAATGTAATGTTGTTGCAATAAAGGCACTTAACTGTAATTTTATGGAAAGAAGGGCAGTAACTGTGTAATACTGTTTAAGAAGGGAGATAAATATATAATGCCATATATAATGCCAGTGACAGAGAGATAATCACAGTATGATATTGTTGAGAAAAAAGGACAATACTTATGAAATTTTGTTAAAAGAAGGGCAATAACTCTGAAAGGTTTGTAAAAGAAGGGATAGAACTGTTATGATATTTTTAAAAAGGGCAATAACTGTATGGTGTTACTTTGTTAAATGGAGGGTAAAGACTTTGTAATACATGACTGTATTATTAAATGAAGTTTATGTAAGTTTTTTACTACATTATTTCAAGTATTACTTTTTTGATAGTATTTATGTTCAGATATCTTTAGCTGTGATCTCAATTTTATTTATATGCTTTAATTGATTAGCCTTAATATGCTTTAAACAAGGAGATATCTTTGATATAACCCACCGAAGTTAACAGTTGAAATTTTGTTTTCATTTAATGCATAGGGACGAAATGAAAAAGGAAATGTGTTAGTTTCGTGGTAAGATGAGGAATCTATATATATAGATATGTCTGAGATATATGTTTTATATTTCTCTAGATTTACATTCCAGTGAAAAATATAAATATATATCACATCTCAGAAAGATATAAATATATATCATCTTGTAACAGACCAGTATACTCTTATTAGATTAATAGTTTATTTATTTATAATTGTTAGAATGTTTTTATTTACAATATTTTCTACAATATTAAAAATATTATAGCTTTAATAATTGTTACTGATATTATTATAGAAATTTATTTGTGTTTTTACTTTTACTGTGATATTTTGTTACTATATACTAGATAAATTTTACATGATTTTTTTTCTTTTATATATTTTACATGTTTTTTATAATTTTCATTCTTGTTATTTGAATATTAATGACATTTTGTTTTTAAACTGTTTTATTATATATATTGGTGAAGGGAGCTAAATGTATATATGTAAAAGTTTTAGACTTTGTGTATAAGAGTTTATCAAGAATTTAATTGGGGCCAATAAATTTGATTTGTTAGGAGTTCTTTTCAAGACAAATACATTAAGTTATAATTGGCATAAAAACAAAACAGAAAAAAACAAACCAACCAAAATCATTAATTTAACTGGGTGGGTTAGTAAATACTTTTGTTACACTGTCATCTGATATTGACAGCTGTTTGGACCAATGTGATTGCAGCTATTTTTAGATTATTATAATTGAACCAATCAATAGATTCAACAGAACTGCTGTAATTATATCATCTGGACCAATCAAAATAGAGAATATATTAATTTGGTTAATAAATAGAATCAATTTAAAAGATACATAAATTGGGCATATAGATAAATTCAGTTGAGCCATACAGGCTAACATTATAAGTCTATGAATAGAAAATCAGGACCTATAAAAAGAGATAATCAGGATAAATGAAATGTTGTAGGGGCCAATTTAAACATGCTTAGGCAAATTAATATTTTTATTAAGACCAATAGAAGGATGATGGTTGGTTACAGGAAGTTTGAATGATGAATTATTTCAGAAGGCTGAATTAGTTTGTTTTTTTTATTTTAGTTGATTCAGTATTTACATAGTACAAAGATATTTTAATCATTTGACACATAATTATGATTTGTATTTTTGAAAGGCCTCAGTTTGATTTATTATTTTAACCTTAACAAGTTAAATGTGTGGAGTTTGATTGATTATTTAAAAAAAAGTGAGACCATTCATGCTGGAATTAATTGAGGAACAATTTTTTTGGTCTCCAAATGTTTTGGACTTTTGAGAGGATAGATTTGACAATTTAGGGAATAAAGTTGTTTTTAAAATGGCAAGAACATGTACATCAAAAAAATTAAGTGTGACCAATAAGCATGTTGCAGGATTTTTCAGTTTCATTCCATGTAAATTGCAGGCATATCATATGTCAAAACTCATTTATGTATTTGAAAACAAATTTAATCATTTTTATAATCATGGTTGTTTAACAGACAATTAATATGCACCATCATGAAGGATCATGTTTAAATTGATACAAAATTCAACGCTATTTATCCATTATGTTCCATTTTGTAAGGGGTGGTAATTTCAGAAACACTTTGGGACAGTTCAAGACATGTGCATTAAATTTTTATACCTGTTGACACGGTTTATTTTTCATTAAATACAGTAGGCTACTGTTTAAAAAAGATTGATAAAAATATTTCTTTTCAATGAAATTTAGATCACCAGTCATGAAATGTACACTGTATATAAATCACCAGTTTTCAAAATTTCATTATTTAAGAAAATCAGAGTGACCTCCCTTGAAAATTGCAAATGGGATAGACTTGACAAAGGGAAGTCACTGATAATTTAAGGTCTTTTATGTCAATGAGAGTTACTCCCCTTTTTTCAATATTTTCATATTTTGTACATTATGAAAAAAAGTTTGAATCATTCCTCACAATCAAGCTAAAATGTGTAAAATAAATCGCTTATCAATTTGAAAAAAAACGTTTTACCAAAATATCAATCAAAATGCAAATCATTTCATATTTGTTTTTGCTTGTTATCTTTTAGCAACTGTGTATCAACTATGTCATAAATTCAAACCCCATTAAATAGATGAGCAGCATGTTATAATATGTACACTTTGTGACGTTCTTTTAAAGAAGCTTGGAATACTTTTAAACATATGAAAATATTGTATAAAAATCTTTCTACATTTTATACTCATATACAATTTCAATGTAATATTTTTGCAAAATCACAGTTTAATTTTACATTTTTTTCTTTCTATACAGTAATTTTGATGTGTTAAGTTTGCCAATGGGTATGGAATAATAAAACATGTTTTTTTTATTTGTTTGTTATGTTTGGTATAGAGCACACAAGTATGTTGTTAAATGTAATAGATAATCGACCTCTCATAGTTCTTAGAATAAAAAAAAATGTATTTGTTAAATCTAGTTTGCCTTTTTGCTTCTTATATGCCCGAAATCAATCTAGCCGGCCTTGGCCAAAAATAAGTTTGGTCGAAAATAAGTTCGGTCGCATTGGTATGGCTCTTGTCTGCACGTGCGTCCGTCTGTCAGTCCGCCTACCGGTATTAAATATGAGAATTTCATACTTGATAGGGAGGATGGTCATGTCATGTTGGTGAAACTTATTGATTTTGAGATAAACAAGATAGGGAAGTTGCGATTCATCTGTGAAATTATTGTGTCAGTACACTTGTATAATGTTCCGGTCGTTCGCCTTTAATTTTGTTATGGCTTACATCAAATGGTGCGTAAGCTTAATTGTAAACTACATACCAAAAAGGGAAGAAAACGTTTCAAGTTGGTTTAACAGGAAATGATCACAGGTTTATCTTGCCGGGAAATTGTCACACAAAGATCACAGAAAAAAATGTATAACCCCAAAATGTTGGCAATCCGCTCACCCGTCTGTCCGTCCAGGCAAACATCAAAGCGTGTGTGAGCTTCATCTCTCTGGGTTATGTGGTACATGTAATTTAATTGGTTTATGTGAGAAAATGCTTAAACAAAAATCAAAGAAACCGCCTATAAACCCAAAATGTTGGTATGTATGTTCGTCCGTCCACCAGTCCGTTCGTTTGTTAGTTTATTCATATTTTCATAAAGCTTCCTATTCGGCGGAAAAATATATACTTATAGTGAGCAGACGACCTTTAAATTTCTTTAAGTACTTTTCTCATTTCTCCGCATGCAAATAATACATGTACATGTATATATAAACAAATAACCTGCATATTTGGCAGGTCATTCGCTCATTATACCACAGTTATTTACTCATTAGAATAATTGAGAGCATTTTAGCTTGCTGTGAAACATATTAAAAACGTCTACTTGTTCACAGTGCAGGTTCAAGGTTATTTAAACAGGGGTGACGGACCGTGACTCAAACTGTAGCGTTGAATACGACAAAAAACTTATTTTGTACTTTAAACGAGTTTAAAAGGTAACCTTCAAGTTGTAAATACAAATTTATGTATTGACAAATAATGCATGTAATATAAATATATATATAAAACAAGATTGTTTCTCTCATTGGATCATATATGATGCTGTGTGCAAATAAGTAGGAAATTATCAGACAAGAATCTTTACTATTTACCTATTCGTTGTTATTCGTTGAACAAATGGTCAAATGGTGGTTAAACATACAATTAAGTTTTGCAATTGTGGAAATACTTGCGATATATAATTGAATAATAAGATACCCTTTCGACGGGATTTCTAAAGTTTTATTATTCAAAAGATGGCGAAAGAGTTCAATACGTGGGACTGGGTTGTTTTCGGAGCACTACTCGGAATTTCAGCACTAATTGGTGTATATTATGCAGTAAAAAGCCATTACAACAAGACAGCCGATTCCACTGGAGAGTTTCTTATGGGAGGAAGAAAAATACCACTACTTCCGGCTTCAGTTAGCATACTGGTTTCGTTCATGTCTGCGATAACAATACTAGGGGCACCAGCCGAGATGTACACAGCGGGGACTATGTATTTCTTATATTTACTCGGACTTATTCTTGCGTGTGTGATTTCAGCGACCATTTTCGTTCCATTATTCTACCCATTGAAGCTTACTAGCAGTTTTCAGGTTTGTGACTTAAAAATATTGGCCTGTGAAGTGATAAACAATTAACGTTGGCCTGACTTGCTTTATAATGATCATTGGCCTTTAATATAATAGATATTGCCCTGTATAATCTTTAATACTTGCCTGTAATATAATAAATATTGCTTTGTATAATCTTTAATATTGGCCTATTGCCCCGAATAACCTTTAATATTGGCCTGATATATAATGAATATTGCCCCGAATAACCTTTAATATTGGCCTGATATATAATGAATATTGCCCTGAATAACCTTTAATATTGGCCTGTGATATAATTGATATCGCACTGTATACTCATAAATATTGGCCTCCAATATAATATAAATTGCTCACTATAACTTTTAATATTGGCCTGGAATATGATACATATTGGCTTCTGTAATCATGAATGTTTGTCTGTAAAAAGGAAACTTTGACCTGACAGTGTATTCTCATAAATATTCGGCTGTTTGACCATAAAGCATTGGTCCAATGAATAGAGGAGCTGACATTTCTGTGAATGTCTTTCTCTCTATGAACTTTTACATCATATTTGTCATTAGTTTAAAGCTATGCTTTATTGTCATTATTTGCTGATGCAGCTTTATTTTAAAGCGCTCTCATTCATTATTCACGGGGGAGGAACTGTTTCACGATGGATAGAGCTCTTATGTTAACTTGTCAGGAGTTTCCGTGATAACTGTCATGGAGTTCGTCGGAAAACGTTTTATATATATTCCAAAAACACTTGTCAAAATAGAAATTTTCATCTTTAGAAAGTGAGTTTTGGTTGACAAATTAAGCTTATTATGATTAATCTTGTCATACATCTTGTATTACGAGTAAAAACTAATTCATAAGCCATTTTTATCACCTCTTGTTTAAAATCGGGTAGTATTGAGAATGGTAATTAAAATTACCATTTTGGACGATTGTTTTGTAGTACATGCATATACAAACCTTTTCCGACGAACTCCGTGACAGTTATCACAAACACTCCTGACAAGTTATCACAAGAACTCCATCCCTCGTGTTACAGTTCCTCCCCCGTGTAATTTGTTAAATAAGATAAAAAAAACCGTGTTGTATTTAAGGGTAGTTTTGAGAAATTTTATGAAAATTACCATTTTTGACGAGTTTTTTGTAGTACATGCATATACAAACCTTTTCCGACGAACTCCGTGACAGTTATCACAAGATCTCTTGACAAGCAAATCGCTTATTTCCGGAACGTTATTCTTTCAAAATCTTGGGCATTAGATTATTTTCAATCACTCATCCTTTATCGCTATGTTTTAAAGTCCGGTTATAAACGGTTAAAGATTATTGAATACCGAAGATTCCGTGAGAAAAAAAAAAACGTTCCGGAAATAACCGATTTATTACGATTCTAGACGATGTCAGATTTTTTTTGAGCGGGAAAGCAGTATAGCAAGACTACCTTAAGCAGTAATTTACACCGATTCATGTATAAAAATGCCACTCAAAGGTAAATAAAACCCTCAATCACCAAATGTTAGTATGCCAGTTCGTTCGCCCGCTTCATCTTAGATTTCATTTTACTGTTTCTGCGGAAAAAAAGAAATGCATGTACCGAAAAGACGATCTATAGATTTTCTGCAAAAAAAATCTAAGATATTTGAGCCGCGTCACGACAAAACCAACATAATGGGTTTGCGACCAGCATGGATCCAGACCAGCCTGCGCATCCGCGCAGTCTGATCAGGATCCATGCTGTTCGCTTACAAACCCTATAGCAAGTAGAAAAACTGATAGCGAACAGCATGGATCCTGATCAGACTGCGCGGATGCGCAGGCTGGTCTGGATCCATGCTGGTCTCAAACCCATTATGTTGGTTTGTCGTGACGCGACTCATTTAATTATTCATCGGCAAAGATCTAGGATGTTATAAATGACGTAGATTGTGCGTCACCTATAATGTAGCGTCGAATACTGAAAAAAGCTTGTTTTGTACTTTAAAGGGTAACCTTCATATAATAAATTAATGTATTGACACGTAAATTATATAATAAATGCCTTTAAATCTCATAGGTTATCTGATTAGTTTTATATGCTTTGCGTCAATTAATTCGGAGTTGGGTTTGTTCTTTTTTCTTTTCTTTTTTTGTTCTTAACTTATTCACTGAATAGAAGACGGCCAAGTGATTATTCAATACAAGAAAGGCAGTAACGGGTACAAATAATTGTGACCATAAGTCGCACGTATAATAAGATGCCTTTTGGACGGAATTTCTAAAGTTTTATTATTCAAAAGATGACGGAATTGTTTAATACCTGGGACTGGGTTGTTTTTGGAGCAATGGTCGGAATTTCAGCATTAATTGGTGTATATTATGCTGTAAAAGGCCATTACAATAGAACAGCCGACTCCACTGGAGAGTTTCTTATGGGAGGAAGAAAATTACCACTACTTCCGGTGTCAGTCAGCATCCTGGTTTCTAATATGTCTGCGGTAACCATACTAGGGGCACCAGCCGAGATGTACACAGCTGGGACTATGTATTTCTTATATTTACTCGGACTTATTCTTGCGTGTGCGCTTTCTGCGGCCATTTTCGTTCCATTACTATATCCATTGAAGCTTACTAGCAGTTTTGAGGTATATTTTCATATCAATATTGGCCTGTATAATGATAAACATTGGCTTGTAGAAACATAAATATTGGCCTGTATAATGATAAACATTGGCTTGTAGAAACATAAATATTGGCCTGTATAATGATAAACATTGGCTTGTAGAAACATAAATATTGGTCTGTATAATTATAAACATTGGCTTGTAGAAACATAAATATTGGCCTGTATAATGATAAACATTTGCCTGTATCATCCACAGACGCTTGGGGGATAGTTCTTCCCCCGACATGATACGCCCTTGTAAACACTCTATAAAACATATGTCAATATTTTAACAAAAATTTGGACACCTATTATAACGATAAAACTGGGCTTCAAACAATTTTTTACACATATGAAAAAAAATTCCTCTTACCATCAAGTCTCAAATGATAAATTAATGGTTGTTTAACATGTAAATGGATCCAAATATTAATCATATATGTGCATAAATTAAATAAAGTTTCATATTTGTTAAGGTTCGGGTCATACTTAAGTTTCATCACATGAAGGTTTTGTCCAAAGTGTTGTTATGTCCAAAAATGAATCAAATCCATTCATTTATAACAAAGATTTGGACAATTTCATGAAAATCCAATAACTTGACTTTAAAGGTCATTAAAAGTTCAAGGCATTCCTGGCAGTTTTATGTTAAGTGGTGGTTTACCCAAAGGTAGATCAAATCGGTCTATTGATAGCATACTTATGGCTATTTTAGCAAAATTGCTGACCATGACGTGTTGGTTTGTGCAAACATCACATAAATCCGTCAATTAATAGAAAACGTAATGGCTAGTTTTAGAAAAAAAATAAATAAATTTACCCTAAAGGTCAAGGTCATGTGGCAGGTCAATGTCAAGTTCAGTTTGACTTGCATATAGATTTTTACATAAAGGTTCTTTTGTCCCAAGTCTGAATACAAAACTTGCAATAAAAACAAAATATTGGCCATTTTTAGCAAAATTCAATAATTTGAACTAACAGAATAAGATCATGTTTTTCCCAAGATTCAATCAAATCCGTCCAATAATATTATCATTATGGCAAATTTCCGCAAAATTTAACAACTTGACCTTCAGTTTCAAATTCATTAAAAGGTCAAGGTCAAACTGTAGCTTCTCAATATGATGGTTTTATGTTATTTTTTGTTTTGTTGAAAGTGTGAATCCAATCCCTCATTTGTTAAAAAATTATGGCCAATGTAAGGAAAATACAGTAATTTGATCTTCCAGTCAGTCATTTAAAATATAAGGTCAAGGTCAGTTAAAGGTATTGATTTTTAAAATGGTAGTTATGTTCGAGTATAAATGCAATACATCCATGAATAACAAAATCTATATCTAATTGTACAATTATAGCCGATTTCAGCAAAACTTAGCAATCAACCTTAAAGGTCAATATCATTTATAGGTCAAGGTCAAATTCCTTACCATATGGAGCTTTATATAACGAAGTAATTAAGTCTCTACCAAATGCGCAAGAAGACATCATTTTGTCAAGTTTCATTAATATTGTTTGAGTGGATAAAGAGTAGAAGTGTATACAGACAAACAGACTGACGGACCACCACTCCCCCACCCCGACACACACTTCCTTTTGTCATTTTCATTGTGCAGAGGTATAATTTGGTCGATTTTGACGTGTGACATTTGCTCTATTCAAATTTGACACAAAAGCGATGCTATCGGTCAAATGAACTGTAATTGCTTGAGTAGATGATCCCGATTACTTGCTGATTTGCATACGCACGTTCATGCGCATATCCTGACCTCGTTCACATATATAAAACCGGTTTTTGGACATCGTTATATGTAAAGCATGAACATGCATCTTGTTATTTTTTCATCTTCCCTTACGTGGCAAGTTCTTAACAAATGCAGTAAAAAGGCTTATTAAAAAAATATAGCTTACAATACCCTTTCCTCCGTGTTTAGTTACAATTTGATGTATACTCAACTGACTTCATTATATTTTATCCAGTGTATTTCAATATGGTTTAAGAGACCTTGATTTATTATAGCAAAGACATGCATGAAATGCGTGTGATTAAATACATGTATTTATTTATCAGAAAAGGATGCATAAATTGTAACTTGAACAAGATTTTTTTTGTCAAGGGAGACAAATAGTACAGCTAAACTGATAATAGTTCAAACACAGTTGTCTCCCTTCATAATACAAAGTGCTGATTATTTAGATAAATAAAAGTTTTTATTTATTTATCAGACGAGAATGCATAAAGGATAAATTGAACTGAGATTTTTTTATCAAGGGAGGCAAATAGTACAACTATAATGATAATAATTCAAACACAGTTGTCTCCCATACAATACAAAACACTACTTGTCATTGCACTCTATGATTTTTATATTCATTTTTAAGAAGACATTGATGTCATCAATCTGAAACATTTTTTCTCTTTTTTTTTCAGTATTTAGAAGGAAGGTTTAAATCGAAAGCAGCCAAGCTGACAGGTGCAATTATCATGGTAGTGCAACAGGTACTTACAACAATCACAACTTTTCGGTCCTTTCCGCCAACTTTCCGGTATGATTATTGATATTTGGCGAAGCGTTCCGAATAGGCACATTGTATGCTTTACAGTTGACGGAAATGTCCGCAAAATTCAGTGAATTCATTTGCTTGATCGACAGTATCAATCGGAACGTCTTCGGCTATTGTTCATGGCCTAATCGGGAGATTGACGGAATGAGCCGAAAAGTTGCGATTGTGACAATAATTGTGCTAAAATTGATAAATGTTAATCTACATCTCTGTTATCCCTCGCATGCTCTGCTGGTTGAACTGGAACGGTCCAGATGCACACCAATCTTTAGAATGAGATTTAGTCATTTATCTACTTGTATGCATCTTCTATTTGAAAGATCCTGTTGTATGTAATTGTACTCTCCGTCATTGCAAAATAAAAGTTTGTTTCTTCTTAGACATAAATAACTAAAGTAAGTCCAGTTTTGTCTGTTCGGTTTTATAGTATGTCCCAGTTTTGTGTGTGTGGTTTTATAGTATGTCCCAGTTTTTTGTGTGTGGTTTTATAGTATGTCCCAGTTTTGTGTTTGTGGTTTTATGGTATGTCCCAGTTTTGTGTGTGGGGTTTTATAGTATGTCCCAGTTTTGTGTGTGGGGTTTAATAGTATGTCCCAGTTTTGTCTGTGGGGTTTTATAGTATGTCCCAGTTTTGTGTGGGGGGTTTTATAGTATGTCCAAGTTTTGTGTGTGTGGTTTTATAGTATTTCCCAGTTTTGTGTGTGGGGTTTTTATAGTATGTCCCAGTTTTGTGTGTGTGGTTTTATAGTATGTCCCAGTTTTGTGTGTGTGGTTTTATAGTATGTCCCAGTTGTGTGTGTGTGGTTTTATAGTATGTCCCAGTTCTGTGTGTGTGGTTTGATAGTATGTCCCAGTTTTGTGTGTGGTGGTTTGATAGTATGTCCCAGTTTTGTGTGTGGGGTTTTATAGTATGTCCCAGTTTTGTGTGTGGGGTTTTATAGTATGTCCCAGTTTTTTGTGTGTGGTTTTATAGTATGTCCCAGTTTTGTGTGTGTGGTTTTATAGTATGTCCCAGTTTTGTGTGTGTGGTTTTATAGTATG
This sequence comes from Ruditapes philippinarum, assembly GCF_026571515.1. NCBI lineage: Eukaryota > Metazoa > Mollusca > Bivalvia > Venerida > Veneridae > Ruditapes > Ruditapes philippinarum. The sequence continues at coordinate 327,152 of NW_026863206.1, forward strand.
TCCCAGTTTTGTGTGTGTGGTTTTATAGTATGTCCCAGTTTTGTGTGTGGGGTTTTATAGTATGTCCCAGTTTTGTGTGTGTGGTTTTATAGTATGTCCCTGTTTTGTGTGTGTGGTTTTATAGTATGTCCCAGTTGTGTGTGTGTGGTTTTATAGTATGTCCCAATTTTGTGTGTGGGGTTTTATAGTATGTCCCAATTTTGTGTGTGTGGTTTTATAGTATGTCCCACTTGTGTGTGTGTGGTTTTATAGTATGTCCCAATTTTGTGTGTGTGGTTTTATAGTATGTCCCAGTTTTGTTTGTTAGTTTTGTTTGTGAGTGTGTGTGTGTGTGTGTGTGTCTGTGTGCGTGCGTGCGTGCGTGCGTGTGTGTGTGTGTTTTAACTCAGCACCGTCTCTATTCATATTTCAGATTATGTACATGGGAATTGCAACATTTGCCCCTTCTACTGCCTTGGAGGCTGGTAAACTTTTGTTCAATTATTCATTTGTTTGTTTTTCATGAAACATTATTCACTCTACTTAGAATTAAAACAAATAGAAATAATTAAACAAGATGAAGTTGAGCGGCCTAGGCTGCTCACCTGCGAAAGACAGCAGTATGTCATAGTTAATGTTTACTGAACTTAAAGTTTATCTTGTTTTAATGAAAGTCCCCGCTATAACCATGTGTGGGTTAACAAGTGTTTGGCGCATATTAAAAGGCATAACATACAATTGGTTTCAAGAACATGTATACAACAATTAACTGTACATATTGATATCCCAAATTTCAAAACATTTTTCGAAGATTATATAGAATTGCCTAAATCTTCTGGTTAAATAATTAACTAATATGGCGCCCAACTGTCAGACCTAACACACAAGTTCCGGTTGGCCCGGAACCTTCCGTTCACTTCCGTCAACTCCCGTAACCAGTACCGTACGGTACTACAATTACTTTATTTCAGTTACAGGATTTCCAACTTGGGCAACAATTGTTACAGTAGGATGTGTGTCCACGTTTTATACGTTTCTCGTAAGTTATTTGCATATGTTCTACACTATTTGTGTATAACGTGTTGAAATTATCAACTTTGAAATACCCAAAATTGTAAGGAGCTCTCTATCTTTAAATATATTAATTCATTATATAAAACTATACAGTTCTTATTGTTTTGCAGCTTTTGCTTTGTCATTCGAGGTGGCCTGAGCGCCCTAATTTTGAAAAGAGTTGCAATCGGGGTGGCCTGAACGCTAACCTTTGCAATGTTACAGTCATGATGAGATGAACGCTTAAAGATTTGATGAAGTTTATCAGGGTGGTTTAGAAGCTGTAATTTTGAGTAATACGACATTCAGTGTAATTTGAGAGCTATCATTTTGAGTACGCTATTGCACATAGTTTCAATCAGTTTGACGTAAAAGCTGCAATTTCGGTGACGTAAGATCTTTAATAATAGTGTTACATTTTTTTGGATGTTTTGAAGTCTATAATTTTCTGAATTCAGGGTGGTATGAAAGCTGTGATATGGACGGACGTTTTTCAATCTACGATCATGGTGGCCGGACTGCTTGCAATTACAATACAAGTATTTAAGTCTATCTAAGATTTCTATATATTGTTTGATAACTATGTTTTCATTTAAACGCAAACTAATACATTACATGTATTTTCAATCTCTGACAATATCCAATATTAATTCGAAGGCCCATTATGCCTCAGAATTGCTTTTATTTTTTATTTCTCAAAAGCGTTTTTATTTTGGTGTACTTTTAATAATAGAATCCAAAAAGTAACTCATTGGCCGATTACCAGAACATTTTTTCTTCATCTGTTGCTTTTTAGCAATAAGTACAGTTATTGAGACTCTATATTTTGTATTGAAATCAAAATATTACTTTGTTTACATTTTGCTACTTTTATGACAAATTATTTCAAATCTTTAATCACTCTTTTTTTCCAGATAACAAACATTTATAACAGGTATAGTGTGCCTATATATAAATACTTTTTGAAGTATTTATTTTTCTTTGTTTTCTTTTGTTGGGCACTGCAAGAAAAACAATTATTTGGAGAAAAAAAGGCAAGGAAGTATCCCGTTTGCACACAAGTCATTGATCCAGACTTACATCAAATGGTACACAGAATTTTTGAAAGGGTTACTTAAACGTTCTTGAACTAAATAAAATGTTGTTTCATTTCACAGGGCATTATTAAGGTCGGTAGCTTTGGTGAAGTTTGGAAAATTAACGAAGATTGGAATAGAATCGACTTCTGGGAGTAAGAATATGTTATTACCATTATTTTTAACGATCATATAATATAATCATTCTCTTATTTAATTACAATCTGAAAATCAATGTTACGATTCTCGATAAATAACCTATTTAATTGCTATGGATTTTTGGACTCGCAAACTGAAAGCGAGGCTAGATGGAGTAAAATTGGTCTTTGAAATGATTTTTTTACACTGAAAATGAAAACGAGGCTGAATTGATAAGATCACATCAACAATGATTTTTATTTAAAGATCACAGTGCATTGTATAAGCTAAAAAGTATAAGTTACATTGTTTAAGATGTTATCGATATACAAAAATTTATTATACATTTTAAATATCCCATATAACATGTATAAATTTGTCTTGGCTAGGGGACTGCAGGGTTATATGTACATGTATATCATACAAATTCTCATTAAAATCAATTTAATGGTCTTACCTTTTGATGGTCTTACATTGAAATGGTCTTATATTTAATAGGGCAAACCCGGATCCGACTATTCGCCATTCAATCTGGTCTCTTGTTTTCGGCACAGCTGTCACGTGGACAGGTGCGTTCGGAGTGACCCAGGCCAGTGTCCAGCGATACTGCGCAGTTGAAACCTACAAAAAGGCCAAAATGTAAGTTAACACTTAGCACACTTTCACTCTCACGAATAAAAAAGTTTGCGGACAGATCGGTGCAATCGCAACTCTTCGGCCCTTTTCGTTTGTCTTCGGATAAGGACCTTGATCACAATAGTATTTCCAGTGTGGGTGCCATATATTTGTTCAGTAATTCTTATGAAGTAATACTGAAAAGTAAATTCTAAATAATATTCATTATAAATATCAAAATTTGAATAGATCGCAAGAACTGTTTGATAAATAATGGCGGAATTACAGTCAGTTACATTGTATTATACCACTATGTATATTTGGGCATTCCTTTTCGCTTTACTATTCCATCACTTCAGTACTGACCCGAGTACATTTGTATTCAATAATGACAGACGCCATATTGGTACTTTTTCATAGAATGACGTAACAGTGGGAAACACCCTCCCTCACGTGACACAAACCGGAAGAAGGAATTGATACCATTTACGTATATATGGTGGCTGATTTGGAACGCTTTTGTGCGTCGTGTTGGCGCTAGCGACATCAGAACAAAGCGCCAAACGGCGCGTTGTCGGACATTCGTCTTGTCGTCCAGTCGCTAACGATGTACGGCAAACGGCGCGTTGTTGTGCGGTGTGTTGTCGCGATGTCACATTGTCGCTTTGTTCAAATCGAAGGATTGGCATATAAGCCAAGTGACAGGGCGACATCGAACCGCACGACAACGCGCAATGTGCCGAATCAGCCACCATATTTATGAGCAATTTATCTTATTCTTAAACATGACATAGGCACCGGAGCAACCATTTTATATACCAGAATTTTACAAATCGACATTTCTGATTTTTCTTTTTTTTTTAATTTTAGAACAAAATGACGCCATGTTTAGGCTTGCGATCGCTGTCGACATCAGGCAAGGCCAACGTCACTGTATTGGCCTTCACAATGTCGTTTTTTTATTTATAACCAGTAATTTATTTATAAAGATCTGAACATAGATTAACATGACGTTTTTCATTTCAGATCCGTTCTTTTAAACATCCTTGGTTGTATCATATTGGTGGTGCTGGCCTCGCTAGCTGGGGTGGTCATGTTTGCATACTATGCCCAGTCCGGGTGCGACCCTCTGTCAGCCAAAGAGGTGGGCAACGCCAACCAGTTGATACCTTATTTTGTGATGGAGGTATTGGGATACCCTGGTCTCCCCGGTCTGTTTGTGTCATGTCTGTTTAGTGGAGCACTTAGGTATGACATTTACATCGTTAATCATCGGCAAATTTCCGTATAATTTTAAGATACGCTTGACAAAATTCTCAAATGGAAAAATGTCGCCTTTTTCGGCGAGTCTGAAATTTTTTATTCGTAATCGTATATAAATCTGTGCGAGAAGTTGAATCATGTGAATTAGACGTCTTAATTATAAAACACTGTAAAATGCATTTTGGCGGGGGAAATGGCGTGATTTTTAAATAATAATAACGACGACGACGACGACGACGACGATGATGATGATGATTATGATTATAATAATAATGATGATGATAATGATGATGATGATGATAACGATGATGATGATGATGCTGATGATGATTATAATGATGATTACAATAATAATGATGATGATGATGGTGGTGATGATGATGCTGCTGCTGATGAAGATGATGATGGTGATGATGACGACGTCATTTTACATTTAGCACGATGTCATCTTGCCTCAATGCCCTTGCTGCAGTTTGTTGGGAGGACATGCTCAAGCCTCTCATTGGCGAGAAAGTGACAGAATCTACAAAAACATGGATCACTAGAACTCTTGGTAAGTTCCTATTACATGATAAACTTTTTTCAATTACCTTAACAACAACTTCCTTGTTGTGGCAAAAAAAACAACAACAAAAAAACACCCCCCCCCCAATAAAAAACAACAACAAAACTAGCGCTACCTCTTTTTCTTGGAAGTCACTTCACCTTGCCTTTGAGGAGACGGAGCATCTGTAGGAGCGTGCCAATGTTACAGGAAAAAACAAAGACTATTTCTAAAAATGTTAAAATAATCAATTGATAAATAATATGATGGTGTCGGACGCAACTGGTATACTTTACGTATGATTTCAAAGTGGAACTAATATACATACAACATACAATGAAAATACAACTGCGTCGTTCATATTTTCAACTGGTCGTATCATTTTGTACAAATCATAATTTTCTTGGAATATAAATATCTCTTTTATATTGTTTTTTGGTAAATCACATTTTTAAGTTTATGATAAACTCTGAAACGTGTAAGTTATATAATTGATTTGAAATGAAATAAAAAAGAAGCAATATGAACTGCGTCGTATCCACAAAACTTCATACATAATCTAGCCCGCTTTGAGTTGCAAGTTCGCTATAATTTTTATATCATAAAATTGTTGTGCTAGCAACATATGTACCAAATGAACCAGAAAATTGTGGAGCGTATTTAATACATATATAGGGATAATGATACTTCAATATACATGATATAGTCTCTTATAATTCTATTGTAGAATGGTCATATGTACTTTTTATCAAATCTAATATGTTTTATGTATATTCGTATGCATATGAAAGAGACTGAAATAAACTAATAAACCTCTATATATCTGGTTTTTACTCATTTCAAACAAAAAGAATTATACACAAAAATATACATATTTCATTCAAAGATGGTTGCGTTTGTTTACAAATTTGTAGGATACGACGCAATCTTTATTCCCAGCTCTGCGCCTGCTCCAAAAATAATAAAACAGGGAACAAAAATAACCAATCAAGAGCAGGCAATATTATTACCCATATTTCTATGTACTTCCGGCAAAAGTTTTAAAAACCATCCCTTTTGAAGACAATCGTGTTACCGTTATGCTCACTTTGCGAGATGACCTTTGGGCCTGACCTGTTCTTCGAACTCTATACAAAATACATATTTGTTGAGAAATGTTAGTGTTTTTTTCTATTTAAACTTCTATATAGTGGCTGTGTTTGGAGGTGCAGGGATTGGTTTTGCTTTCATGGCACAGAACCTTGGCGGTACGGTTTTACAGGTTAGATGTTTTATGTCATTAACTTCATGATCAGTAAAATCCATTTCAAATATTAAATGTCAATATTTCCTATTATTGTTTGTTATTTTGTGCATATAAAACCCCCATTTTAATTTGTAACTATCGGGGGAAATGTATGGCATGTATTTATTATTTTAAAAGGCCATGAATTAAAAAAAATAACATACGGTCGTAGTATTCCTAATTTTACCTTTTTCGTTACGAAAATAAGGTTATTAATATAGATTTCATTTTTAGCAATACATGTATCTCTCTGTTTCGAAAAGTTCGTAAATGCACATGTCCGGCTAATACCGGAAGAATAACGGCAAATAGCCCATATATATTTACCGGAAGAAAAGGTGAAAACAAAGTTACGACGGTCGAAAACACGAAACAATATTATTTCAGGCTTCGATGAGTTTTACAGGAGCTGCTTCCGGTCCCCTTCTAGGTATTTTCCTGCTCGGAGGTTTGTTTCCACGTGCGAATGCGCCGGTATCTATTTGTTGTTGTTTTTATCTTTGTTCCTTTCTTTGAAAGTAGCAATATTAAATTTTGTTTTCAGAAGGCCATTTTGTGTCTTATTAAGAAAACATTCTTTTGCGCTTTGTAAAAATATATACCAATATATACGTACCCTTTTATGAGATTTTAAACCTCTAATAATTATAATACTAAATTTATATTGGGATTAGTCGGCCTTGGATATGTACTGGCAACTTATTTGATTTTACAAATAATCGAAAAGTTTATGGCGAAATAAAAACATGATACGGATCAGAGACTTTTATTACAGTTTGAATGTAACTCTCTGTATGGTTTAAAGAAGCCATTTTTATTATCAGGGCTGTGTCGTCGGTGGTGTTCTCGGTCTGGTGCTTGCACTGTGGGTCAGTATAGGTGCGTACAGCCTTCCGGGGAGAGGTTACGCGCTCGATTTTCCTACAGAGAATTGTTCTTTACCGGAAGTAGATAATAACGTCACAGCAAGTGCAACACCCGTGACACTGTATGTATTACAAAATGCAATTATGTAACTCTCTTTTTTCAAAACTTGCAATTTTGCCTTTTACCATAATTAATCTGTGCCTTGTCCTTCACTGTGCTACAGCCATGCATTTCTTACGTAAACAACAAAATAATGGCACTGTCCACTGTCGTAACGCTCTTGAAAAGAACTGACTTTCAGAATGCTCGTCTTTCAGGCAAATTTAATTATTGACAATTTAATTAATCAATAGAACTTTTAATTTCAATAATCTTTACTAGAGTTTTACTTTTTCTTGCAATATACTGGCATGCGAGCAGCTCCCGTACATAAGCAGTACCCGTATTTTTCATTTAAACGCTTGATTTTTACATGCATTCTTCAAAAATTCATTTTAAATCATGCAGATACATAAACGAGACAAAATCTAAGTGTCAGTTCGGCAGAACGTATAAAAAGTCTCATTTTAGATCACTTTCACCTGTGCGTTATCAAAATGTGACCTTGTTTTATCTGGGGGATTCCGTCCTTGCGCGCATGCGCAAACATACTTACACGTGAGGCATGTTAAAGGGTTTTCCACTTATACCACCTGTTTACAGATAAGAAAGCAATGTGATGAAAACTTGTTTAATTATCAGAATTTTGACCAATATTACTATATAAAATAATTTTATGGCTTTGATGCGTAAAATATCATGCATACAAGCATGCCATCGCATGTGAATGCGTTGGGGGTAACGGTACCGGGTAATAGATACACGCGTTTAGTCTACTTTCTACTTTCTATTTCCTGAATTACATCTATTCATCTCTTAGAAAATGGTCTGTTCAACAATTATAAATGAAAAATAGGTCCGATATAATAAAATTGTATAATTATAATAGGTTAAATTTTATGTACGGGAACTACATGTACTTCTCTTCATACAAAATAATTGATAATTTCGGTACCCCATATGAGGCCTCATAACTAAGGGTTATTCTATGTTTAGAACATGATGGAATTTCCATGATTTGTGTGACGAGCCGAATATTGATGTGTAACGTTCAAGTTTTGGTGAGTGAGTGTAATAAAAAATAATTTTTAAGTAACTACGATTTTTGTACGGGAACTGCTCGCATGCCAGTAAAGATGTTTTTAAAGTGATAAACCCACAATACAATTATAGTTAAACCCATAATACAATAATGATGAAAATTATAACACAATAATAGTTTAACCCATACAATAAAGGTAAAACCCACAGTGCAATAATGGTTAAATCTATATTACAATAAAAGTTAAAGTCCCCATACAATAATGCCATGAAATGATGGTTCAACCCGTAATACAATAATTATACTTAAACCCAAAATACAATAATGATTCTTTATACACATGTACTTAAAATAATTGATTATTTGAAAGTTTACTTTCTTTTTTGGTAATGTTTCTGTGAAATTTTTAAGCTTTCGTTTATTTCTGTTAACAGATCTGCAGTTCAACAATTCTACACTCTGTCATATCTGTGGTTTTCTTCCGTCGGAACATTGTCAACAATAATTATTGGCCTCCTTGTGAGCCTTATAACATGTAAGTTTACGTCATGATGAACGCTTGTCACGTGACTGACGTCATAAATATGACGACTTTAACATGTCCATAAGTTATTTTTGAAAGTTTGGCTGACGTCATAGATATAACGAATTTAACATGTTCATTTGTTGATACGTTATTTTCATCGGCGTGTCATGACTACGCTTGTAGCGTGTTTATTAATTGGCGCCAAACTTGAAAAAAAAATAATGACGCCATACTTTAAGCAAGCTAGATCTAGTATTTTTAGTGAACATGGATTAAAAAAAAATATAAATTAAATTAAAACGTTCGGTTAATTGGTCACGATTTATAATTTTGATGTTTTGATTTGATTAGCACTTGTCTTCACATGAGGTAATTTTATATCTATTACAGCGCCTTTCGTGGCAAAACATGAGGTTGATCCCATTTACCTGATTCCCGTATGCGACCGTCTGTGTTGCTGTTTTCCGGAATCCTGGAAACGGGTATTTAGATGCGGTTATGAATTCGAAAATCCTGAAGTAAGTATTGATGGGTGATTTACATGTACTACATTTTCAATTAATTGCATAAATTGGTATAAAGGTTTTTAAAAGGACTGAAGCTTTATAAAATAAACTCATTCAAACAAGGAGAATTGATCTAGATCATTTTTGAATGACTGAATGAATGAATGAATGAATGAATGAATGAATGAATAAATGAATAAATAAATAAATAAGCATGAATATGTGCAAAATTTCAGATCGTTTGCTCACAATGTTTTTCCGGAATATTCTTATTGTAAAAAAATGACCCAAAATTGAAAAGCGTTGCAACGCTTTTCACTCAAATCTGGCAAAGAATAGCACAAAATACAATTTGTTTTATTTCAATTACCTTTTTGTATATCTTTCTGTTTTAAGTGCCCCAGCTAATCTATGTAAAAAATCAAATTTGATGTGTTTTAGGCTTTAGAACCTCTGTTTAAAATGCTATCTTAAGCAACTCATTTGATTTAATTTTCCAGGAATATATCAAGGACAGTGATAATAATGGTGAAATTTTAGAGAAAAAGACATCACTTTCTGATTTGACTGTTTTAGAGTCTAAACAAAGCAGCAGCCAATCAAATCTCGGAATTACCAGTGACATGAGCCAATCAGATCGCGGGATTACCAATGGCGTGACAAGTTTAGCATATAGACAAAAGAAATCCGAATTTATCTATGACAACACCGTTTTTAAAGAGGACGAAAAGAACGGGTCTCAAACGTTATTTGTATCTAGTGTATAATAGTATATTCATGTGATGTAATGAAATTGTGTTTTAAAATGTGTAATACGTTTGTATGTTGGATATGATTAAACAGAAAAACCAGTATAATTACATTTATATATAAAGAAACAAAAAACGAGAAAAATGAACTTTCGTCCTCGGCAGATCTGTTTTGTCCCTGAAAATAGCGAGAATGTAATTATTTATTTGAAAATAGCTTGTTAACTTTACTGCAAGTAGTGTGGCTGTTACATGTTTATTCAATTTGCTTTGTTAAATTTACTAGAATTATCAATAAAAAAAATGAAATAAATATGGTTTTTTTTCCTTTCTCGGTTCAAAGGGAGATAACTTTTGTTAAAATTGGTTTTAAGTTGTGTTTTCTTTCTTGAGTTTCGTCCCTTGATATTAAACTCTAGTACTAATCTTTTTTTTCTGTTCACACTTCCATGGAGCTAAATGTTACACTTCTAACGCCCATATATTTTTTAACTGAGATAATATCGAGTATGCATAAATGTGTTGAATACAGTCAAACTTCGATCGCTCGAATTCGGAGGGCCTGTGAGATCGGTAGTTAGAGTCAACCGAGGTTGTAGGAGGTGAGAATAATACAAGCTGTGTTGTTGTGTTTGAGAGCCCATTTATGGATTGCTCCTCTCCAAAACCTCTTGATCATTGGGGTAAAGCAGTTATTTAAAATTGAAATTTTGTAAAATAAGATAAAACTGGTACAAAGTTTTTCATTCATTTTAAATGGTCTTGACTTTTTTGTCAGTTTAATGATGGAAACTTGCAGGAAATTCTATAAATACCAAGGTATAAAATGCCGTGTTGGTCACGGTAGAAGTCAAGTAACGTTTCTTATCTTGTGAATTGATAATGCCTGAACGAACAGATTGTAATGTTTGATTATTTATGATTATTTAAGATAAATTCCGTAAACTTTCGCCAGTTTCCGTTAATTATGTAAAGCATTTTCCGGACAACCTTTTTAATGAATAGTTGAAACATTTTTTAAACACTCACACCCACTTTCTGGAACTAACAAAGTAGAATTCGAACCTGACCTCCATGGTTGAGAGACTGACACAAAAAACAACTACCCCACCCGACCCTCAACTGTTGAAGTCTTGGATAGGAAAACCTGGATAATGTCAAATAATTTTATATTTACTTAACATTTTGCCAACTGGACACATCTTGCTTATAGACCGTTTATAACTGTTTACGTTAATTATTCGCGGAAAGTTGCAAAATTAAAGTATTTGACACGAAAAGTTGAAAATTATTTAAAATACATTTTTAAAAGACATTGAACTTGTGAAAGTACAAAATGTACTCCAAAATTTCAACTTTTATAATTCATGGTTAGTGGCAAATATTTCGAAAATCTACACATTTTATATAAAGCAAGGAATGTAATGAAATATTCCAAAATTTTACGTTTTACATGGAAAGTAGAGAAATGTTACGTTTCTTTAGGCAAGAATGCAATGTGACGAATTATTCCGAAGTTAATGTTTTGTCGGAAAACGGAAAGTTGCGAAGTATTTTAAATTAGTTGACCATTCGGAACTGCCTCGGCTATTATCTATAATAACCTCGGAAACAATACGGATTGAAAGTTGTTCTATCACGTGGTTTCAGATGTAAACAGAAGTAAAACGAATGTATATATTTGACATCTTATGTCTGTTGCGGCACTCTTGCTTGAAAATATGTCTGGCAAGTGGCAACAATTTGTAATTTAAATATGCCCACTGATGTTCAATTTTAAACAAATCTGACTAAATGTCAACAGCTAGGTTGGTTTTTTGTACTTTCGGTTTTAACGACCACAATAATATATAAATAAATAATGTATTGTTTGCTTTTGTATATTTAAGTTGGACTTTAACTACATATATTGGAAATAAACTTGTCAAAAAATACCAACATTAAATTATACTATTTGTTGCATGTTTAGTTTCTTAGCGTATAGGTTAGACCGAAATACCGCATCCGTTCTGTGTATCCGAAGACTGACGGAAAGGGCCGAGTAGTCGCGATTGCTAGTTGACGAATGCTTCACCTTTTTTGCACTAACTTTTTTCTTCAATTCCATTCAAACTACTGAAGGGATAAAAAATGCAAATGGAATATATTATTATATTTCGCACGGTATAGAAGAAAAAAAATGTAGATGTAACAATTTTAAATTGAATGTTCTTAGTTGGACGCCTATTCTTTCTTTATAAATAATATATCTTTTTCTTTGGTACGTTACTGATTTATTAGAGCAGACGACCTGCCCTTCTATTTAATGACAGATCTGCCATTGCTTTTTTCCACTTGTTCAAATATGTCATTTAAGAACGGGTCCTTTATCATAAAGTATTGACAAATGATTAACGTTACTTCAAAAGATAAAATCAATATGTACCTTCCCTTTAAATTGAAAACTGGGTTATATAAATCATTTGATAAATATCAGTGGATTAAGTGTGTTTACCAAATATAGATAAAACAGAAGAATTAATGACCGCACATGAAAACATTGCTATATAGCCGAGCTACTCTAAAATTTTATGAATTAAATTTTTATGCGAACGTGAATTTAGATTGTCTTTGCGCATGCCCGGAAAATATTCTCGCTCACGGGTCAAGGACGAGAATGTAATCCTGAGTACAAGTGACCTTGTAAATAGAGATATCAAATATACGAAAAGAAAACGGTTATACCCATTTAGAAAAGTATGGAATTTCGTCTGTAAAAGGGGTAACGTAAGAGAATTTGGTTTTGCAAAATGGGTTTGAAAAGGGAAATTTCGGGTATTTTGGCTGCCATTGTCATAAAATCATTCCCCACCCCTATAAAAGTTTTGAATATATATTACAAAACATTAAACATTGGCTAAATCTATTTGTATGATAATGAATTATCAATGAAGTTTGTGAGATAGTGGATGAAGTGACCTTACTATGTTTGTGTATCAGAAAAGGACAAAGCATGTGGACCCGATTGTTGACATTTCAAGTACTTCAAAGTTAAAATCTTTAGTTATATTAAGCTTAAAATACCAAGTATGACCCGCCCGATGAAAATTGCCAGGCTTGTCTCTTGGGACAGATTTGTTTGCAATCTTTTATTTCCATGAAATTAAGAAGTTAGAAAAAAAAAAGAAAATCGGTAAATTGCATATCTTTTTAATGTTGAATTCTTATCGAAAATTTCAATCGGGGCTCATCGCACCGGAGCCTTAAGAATTACTATGTAGCACATTAAACACAGTGACAACCGCCTTAACCGCTGTGTGCGCATGAATACAGCCACAATATACCCTCAATTAAACATTTGAAAAGAATTTATTTTTTTTCAAAACTTCCAATTGACTGTAAATTTTTTTAATTTTGTCCTTGATTGTCTTATTATGACAGTTGAAAAAAGGGACGTAATTGAAGATGATTAAAGCCTTTGTAAAATAATTCAGTACAAAAAATGTAGGCCAAATTTTAATGAATCCCTGTCACAGAATATCGGTTAAACCACAATGTTAATATAATCTTATTTTGTATTCTGACACCATTGTTTAAATTTTATTTGCACCTATCAGTGACCAAATATGGAGCAGATGTTTGCCTATACAGTGAACGAATGGATGCACTTTGACTCAAGCCTACTTTTAAGAGAAAAAGATGGACTTAATAGCAATATATGAGAAAGTTGAACCAAAGTGAGCACGCATTCCTCCCCCCCCCCCACTCTCGGTAAAGACACCAAAATGACCTTTCAGGACCCTGATTGATTTGAACAAACCACTGAGCACTGACGCTGGCAGTGTAGTGTGACAAGTGAACTTTTACTCAAGAGAAATAGAAGGATTTGATAGCAAAATATGAGAAAGTGGAACCAAAGTGCGCACGCAACTCCACCCCCCCCCCCCCCCCACATCCCCAAAGTTACCTAGGTATAACCACGGCATGAATGATCTAAGAAGCAATGGTTGTTTATTGTAAAACGTACAGTACACACTTTTTTACACAAATATTTCTCCGATGAAAATCCATGTCGAAAACGTTAACAATAATTAACGGATATCGCCGAAGTTTAACGAGAGAGCGAAAATCGGAGACCAGCGGGAAAACCCGATTATCATCGAAGCTCGCAAAGGATTGTTGGTCTGAATCTGATCGGAGCTTCCTATCCGTGACCCAGGTGCCCTTTACAAGCCTTTATTGATCTGAACAAACCAATGAAACTGGCAGCGGTATCGTGAAAAGCGACGGGATGTCTGCCACCAAGTTAAGAAATACCTTGCAAATTTCCAACATCTTTAGCTCACCTGAGCACAATCTCAACACAAATGCTAGAGGTGAACTTTTGTGAATAAACTTAAGAATTAAAGTTTAAAAAGTCGAAATGGAATCGAATGAGCTTATTAAAATAAAGGTAAAGACGAGATTTATTAAGATAAAGAATAATTAAATTAATTCAGTAAAAGAAGATAAAGAAAAATAAAAGAATAAATTAAAGAAAATCTAATCAAAGTCGAAAGACGGAAATAAATTCAAAATGCTAATTTAATAGTCGTTGGAGATAGTTATTTAAACAAAGAGTTCTCCAAACTATTTCATATTAGATGCAATACAAAAATCATACCTACCTCGATTTTGAATTTATCAACTTCTTAAGCCTATAGAATTAAACTTTAATTGTCGCGCCCATTGTTTTGTTGTTGTGTTGGGCTTTACGTTGCACAAATATTGCGACTTTCCTGCTTTATTGGTGAAGGAAGACGTCAGACTACCCTCCGTCATGAACGGGCACCTGAGTACAACTAAAGACGTTGCGGACGTACTTAATTTCATTTTCCACTGTAATTCATCCACAGTTACATTTTTGTTGTTTTGGGCGACCATAGGAATACGGTATAAAGAAAGATATAATGAAAAATACCTTCCATCCAAACAATGAGAGATGGCCTGCCTACATAATATTCATTATTAAAGTCAATTATTGTTTAAATAATTCTGTTATCAATACTTTGTTTACAGTTCATAGTTTAACTGACGAACACGTTTTCGCAGTAGCAGTTCCGCATAACAAGTGCTGCTCCGCATGGCTAAAACTTAAGAGGGAAGCTCTTCACTACTTATTGTCACGTTACCGCTAAAAATAGAATAAATTAAATGTGAATTATGTTATTTGTGCGAAAATTTTGAATCTTTGATTTTAATTGGTGTTGGATAACATTTATTGAAAATCATCTTTGTTTGATACAGTTGGACGGTTTCATGTGTTTAACAATAGATGGAAGTGGACTATTTTAATTTTGAATTTATCACTTCTCGGAAATGATACAGTTCATAGTTTAACTGACGAACACGTTTTCGCAGTAGCAGTTCCGCATAACAAGTGCTGCTCCGCATGGCAAAAACTTAAGAGGGAAGCTCTTCACTACTTATTGTCACGTTACTGCTAAAAATAGAATAGTGAGACTAAAATAAATGTGAAATTATTATTTGTGCGAAAATTTTGAATCCGTGATTTTAATTGATGTTGGATTACATTTAATGAAAATCATTTTTGTTTGATACAGTTGGATGGTTTCATGTGTTTAACAATAGATAGAAGTGGACTAGTTTAATTTTGAAATCACCAGTTCTCGGCAATGATACATGTTTACAAGTGATATAGTGATCGGATACAGCTACAGATTCGGATATTATTTGATTGACTTATTTCCGGATACATTAATTGTAAATTCAGAAAGGTAAGTTTTGATTAGAAATTCAATCATATTCATTTCATTTGTTTTGAGTGGGAGTGAGTTCTGATTAATAGAACAGCAGATGACGTTAACAAATATTAGCCTTCGAATCCCACCACAGGTGACATTATCTTTCAACTCTCTCAATCCACACTGGTGCGATTACTCAGTTTTTATTCACAATATAGTAAGGGCCTTATAAATGTCGCTACACAATCTGAAATGCCAGCTTCACAATTGAAAAAGGCCGATTTTTCGCAGTTTATCTTTCACAAAGTCCCAGGCCGTTTTAGAAAAAAAGTTGTTTGGCGTGACTTTTATGTTTTATGTCTGGGTCACCTTAAAGGGGTTTGCCAAGTAGCTCAGTCGGTGTGTCTGCTTAATATAAAAGTGTTGCTTATGCATGAAATATAGACCATTGGGTTTAAGACATGATACAAATTCGAGCCACCACCTCTGACATATGTTAAGACGTCTTACTCTATGTTGTTAATTTTCTAGAAGAATGCATAAGTATTTAAGTTAATGAAGTTAATGTTATTCCATATTATTTGATATTTTATTCAATTAAATCTAAAAGAAAACAACAAGAACAAACAACCATACTTAAATTGAATAAAACTTGGAAACTTTGGTTCTTATTTTTTAACAGATGCTTATCATTAACATTATTATTTTTCTTTTGAAATCCATATGATTAATTTTAGTGAAACACTTTTTAGTCCACCTACCTAGGGTACTCTGTCCGAACTGGCATGAATCGCGGGAGGGAAACAAAGATGATTTAAACTTAGCCTTATCAAATATGAAAAAAAATGTTTAAAAATGCTTTATTCTAAATAATGGTTTGTCTGTGATGATTTGATAAATGTCATTGTGTTTTCTTATATCTATATCAAATCTGTATTTTAGTCTGATTATTATGAAACAATGGATGGGTGCCTAATTATTTCATAATTTGAATATAAATCCGATGAACAGGGGCTACGTATTCAATATTTGTGTTCGTATTACTTAATTTAAAAAAAGATTACATCTTAGAACAAAGGTTTAAATTGCCGTGCTTAGCATTATTTTCAACACGCGTTTATCTATTTATAGATATCCAAGTATTCGGATACCCTCTTATATAACCATATAACCTTATACAAGAGCAATCCACAATGTGGGCTTTTGACCCAAGACGTTTAGATGTCGGTTGACAAACATTTCAACGCGATATTTAGTAGATAACGCGCAATTACCCGTTAAAAGAACCACAGTGACTTTGCGGTTTTCATTATTTTTATGGTGAACTTAATATCATGGACTGTTTGCATTGATATTTATAATCTAGAAATATAATATGAGGCTATTGTTTTAAAATCTTTTTTTATCTAGCCAAGCTGTTAACACTTTAATCAGTAATATTTGCGTGACGTTTGTCCTATTTTGAAATTAAAGAATAAAATCTAAGCAAGATATTGCGGAAAGAGGTAAAAAATGTCCGTTAAAACAGGGTCTTTGAAATAGAAAGACCCTGTTTAAAATGACGATGAAAACTGATTTTTTTGTCGTTTGTATGTATTCACCCTTGCGCTTATTAGAATTCTGTGGGTAGTGTAGGATTATGGAATGTTACTTTGTCTAAGAGATCCATCTGTCATACATGATCTTTGAATGTTTGAAAACTCTTATAAATAATGTTTTGCGGATGTAACGCTTTCTCTTAAACATTGAAACGTTTACTTTGTTTTGAAAGTTCATATAGAACTTTTTACGACGCGGTCCGTTGCTATGAAAGATCGACCGGAAGTAGTATTTCCCCGCACATGCGCAAACTGCGTAGGGCAAAAAAATGCATAGTATAACATAGACATATAGAGGAAGTTCCTAGAAAGTTTATGGTAAAAAGTAGAAAATTATATAAAATAGCTTTAATCAAAGAAAGAAAAGATTTCTAAAAGACTTTATAGCTTTGTTGCCAAGATTGCCATAAAAAGGCATGGAAAAGGAAAATGTTTAAAAAGAGATCATATTTTAATTGAATTCATCATAAATCGTAACTTTTCGAGAGATTTTCCGTCATTCTCCGTCATACTCCGTCAAAGAACATTAAGTTGTCTCCGAGTCTCTAATAAAAAAGTATGTGAGAAGGATTTGCCTATGTGATACTATTTCCAAATTATAACTGCCATTGATTTATAAAATGTTCTTGAAACACACTTTTATAACAATCATGTCTTACATTCTTCAATTCTCTATCCCTGAAAAAATTGTTACGAAATTGCAGACGTAGAAGTCATGGCAGTGACGTCTGCCATAAAAATGACACCCTGTAGGACGGTTTCAGTAGTTTCTGACCTTTAAATAGACATTTCTTATAATTTTGTAACTTTATATGACCAGATCTGCCTGAAATATATGCATTTACATTATTATAAATTACATAATAATTATTTTGTGAATGGCGGGAACCATTGAAGTTCGAATACGATTTCATCTAATTTGTTTGGTCTTCTCAACTGTCCTTGCGCATGCGCATTGGATCTATTGATGGACGTCTGCTAACGACATCTGTGTCGGTATTTCAATTGAATATTGATTAATTGTCATATATCCCATTTCATTATTAATCACCGGTCTCAATTTACTAAAATGTTCTTTGTTCATAAACATCAACCCCTTATTGATATTTGTATTATCAATTGCAGAAACGCATTTGTCAGCAAAATAATGTGGAACTTTAATCGAACACGCGCTCGGTAATGAATCAAGTAGATCTATAAAGGAAGCTATTACTGACAATCAGCAATAATGTTTTTTTCAATCAACGAAACAGGGACATTAGCCTAGGTAATAAACCTACTAATCGCAAAGGGATCGGATAGTTTACAGACATACAGACGTATCTGTACACAAGGTTAGCTTTTAAAAAAGCTAGTAGCGACTCGCTTCGTAATTTTTTTCAAGGGGTGTGTTTAAATGTAAAAATGACAGTTCTGTTAGCTGAAGAGACTTCAGCGAACATCAAAATAAAAGTGAAGTCAACACTGGCCCGGTGCCCGATGGCCAGTGTATATAAGTTCAGGCCAGTGTAAATTTAAGAAAATGTTGTTAATTATTTAGTAGAATAAATTCAAAACTGGAATTCGGGCCAGTAAATTCAAAATCTTAAACTCATTGACTGAAAGTGACATATAAAGTTCTCTCAGTTTAAACAAGATGAGTATGAGTATATATGAAGGTGCATGTAAACAGATAGAATGAAGAACCTATGTCTATGCACATTTACTATATGGCCTGTTGACCTTGACCACAAAATGTTAGATAGGTAGATTTCATAAAGATGTCTCTTTATACAAAATTAAGTTGTAATACATGTATGTTATTTAGTATTGGAATGAGAGGCACAAGTCCTAAAGTAAACACAAGTTGTCAATCAATTCAGCCAGAAAAGCCGGGATCCTATTAAAACATATAGGGATCCCGGGAATTGACCAGTTTAAGAATATAGTTTTCAGAAAAGCCGGGATCGTATAAAAATGTAAATAGATCTCACGGATTGGCCAGTTCAAGTATATAGTTTTCAGAAAAGCTGGGATCGTTTTAAAACATATAGGGATCCCGGGATTTGACCAATTCAAGAAAATAGTCTTTGATTTTTCCAATTAATTAGGCATATAATTATAAGTATTGTGATTTCCGCATTTTAAGTTTGTTAATAAATAGCTCTAAATATATCTATATTCTAAGTTAAATTCATTTAACGTTCATTATATACAATAAAAAAATTAACGTTTAATGGCCTTTCATTACGACAACAATCAACACAAATATAGTTCATTAGGTTTTACCTCCATATCTTATACGATCCCGGATCCCGGCCAGTAAATACATACACTAAATACCGGAAAGGATAAAATGACCGGAAAAAGGGAAAAATAAAAAATGCACAGAACCAGATGTACACTTATGTTTATTAACCAAACGAAAACTTACTATACTCAACATCACTAATTCCGCGTCATCACTTATCTCACGGTAATGGCATATTTTCATGTGACCAGTGTTAAAATTGGTCAGAATTGACATATTTTATTCAAACACCTTAACAACAAAGTTTTTGTGCAAAATAATTTAAATCTATAGATTTTTACGTAAAACTGAACAACATTTTACAAACTTCTGCAAAAAACAACAATAGTCCATTAAATTTGTGCATACGTCTGAAACAATCATCATTTTCTAAATGTTCTTGTTTGTTGAAAAAATAAATTTTGAGTTACAATGTAAAAATACTTTTAATATTTAAAATTATGCAAAATAACTTAAAGAAATTTTAACTGAAACATGAAAAATCTGAAATAAAACACCATTACCGCGAGGTAAATGATGACATACTGTTTTCAAAATGGCCGACACACGGTTTACATCTGACAAATTAAAACTAATTTTGATTGAATATATTGTTGTTTCCTTGTGTCATATAGCAGGAAAAATGACTAAATGATACATTTTATGACAGTTTTTGTAGTGTAAGTTTATTGTTTGTGTTCTTTACTGTTTTAAAGTGTTAAGTACCGTGAGTTAAGAGGAGCACAGTATACAGAGAAAACAGGTGAAATCGCTAAATCAGAAGTCAGTGTAAATATGATTTATTGAAAAGAATTCATAAAGACAAACATTTTAATCATCATTATATCTTTGCGCTCAAAACAAGACTTGCTGATTTTTAAAAATGGCGTGAAAATTGAAGGTTTTTTGACGCTATGTAAGATTAAATTTGATTGGCTAAATAATTTTGGATCCTAGCCCTGATAGATAAATTTTGTAGAAAGCTGGAAGCCAAGCGTCGATTAAATTTTTGGATGGCTTCGGAGTTTTAGGTTGTTTCTCAGTAAAATCCTACCGTAATACCGGCTCGCCGTGGCGAGCCGGCATCAGTAGATAAATCAATTATTTGTTGATCACCCGAGTATTTGATTTCCATGCGTTTTAATTGTAAAAATATATTCTGATATTTACTGTATTGATTTTGTAGTGATCGGGTTGTCATTGCGCTACTCAGTTACTTGTTATAATATATTCATATGCATGTATATGTTATAAACTATTTTAATATTGTATGTTTTGCTGACGAGTTATATATATATATATATAATTATAAAAGAATACTTCACAGCTTCATCATTCGAATTAAAGACCCCCGTTCCCCTACTTTTAAGGCAGTCGTTGTTATCACCATCACTCGTCGCCGTCATCATCATCATAGTCATCATCACATGCGTTGGCATAAAAGTAATCATCATCGTTATCATCATTATAGCCAGCTTTATCAATGCCGTTTTCATCATTGTCATTATCATAATCATTGACATGATCACCATCATCATTATCATCATCAGCAACATCATCAGCACCATCATCAGCACCATCATCAGTTCACCTTAATTACCATCATCATCATCTTCATCATCATCGTCATCATCATCGTCATCATCATCGTCGTCATCATCATCATATAACACCTCTAATTGCATCCTAAATGACATCATCACTAAGAACAACAACAAGTACATCATCATTAACACCTACCCGTTTAGTAAAAGCAAATGTCCTCATACTCGTAGATGCAGCATGATATGCAAAAATAGCGATATATATTTATATATGGTTTTGTCTGTGAGCAAATGTTTTTGCAGACAGTTCAAAATTAGCACCGTCATTATATTTTAGATGTTTTAATAAATGTTCTCCATATATCATCTTTTGTTATATAACATATTTTACTGTGGTAAGGTATCTGCGAGCGTATCTTTAAACCTATGTATAGGGCAAATTTTCCGAGTGGCCTGAAATGGCTAATTTTGTCGGGATTATCTACACGCTTAATAACTTTTCCATCTTTCAACCAGGACAAAAAAGTGCAGACCATTATTATTAAAAATTGGGTTACTTATACTACCTTCTCCGTTGTTGTTTATTCGAATTTTTTTGTACACTGTCTTGCCATATACATTGTATATATTGTATTGAATATCCTCACGGGCCATGTGGCCTTATGGAATTTGAATAATAAACTTATCAAACTTATAATACGGCACGGGTGTACCGGCTGTTTCTGGACCACCTTGTAACAATTGTAGAGCAGGCTTAGGGTTAAAGGGTCCTTTTTTCCATCCTGTCATGCTTGTTTGCATGCGTTTGGAACTGCTGTTCTAGGGTGGCGAACTCGCGGGACTTTTAGGCTAGGAACGCGTGTAAGATTATGAAAATAACGTCGATTCAGGTATAGGCTTTTTGTTAATACTAGTATCTGTCTAAATACTAAATAGATTTTCTTCAAATAAACTATATAAAACATTTCCATACTTAACACCATCCTCGTCTGTTACCGACTTAATATGTGAAATCTCTCTTATATTTTCTCTAATCTTTGCTAATCAGGGGTGAGTAACCCGAAGCTTTCGTTAAAATCACGCTAACGAAAGCGTTAGCGATCGCGTAACGAACACGTTAGTGATTTTACCGATTGTTTTTGTTGCATAACCAGAAAGCATCGTTATGTTATCGCTAATCAGTCGTTAGTAAAATTCATTAACGAAATCGTTGTGTAATCGTTAAGGGTATACACAGCATTTTGGCACTATCTGTTATTAGCTTTTCCTGCATAGATTACATTGCACGTACAAATAATTGTTTATAAATTGTTTATAAATTGTTTAAAAATGTTTGTACAAATGTGCAGCCATATATATCTGTGAACACAGCTGCTTGAAAGAAACAATTGACACTCTGTATGAATCTGTTTGTTTGTTTGTTGTTTGTTTGTTTGTGTTTGTATGCATGTATGTATGTATGTATGTATGTATGTATGTATGTATGTATGTATGTATGTATGTATGTATGTATGTATGTATGTATGTATGTATGTATGTATGTATGTATGTATGTATGTATGTATGTATGTATGTATGTATGTATGTATGTATGTATGTATGTATGTATGTATGTATGTATGTATTTGTGTATGTTATGTATGTATGTTATGTATGTATGTATGTATGTATGTATGTATGTATGTATGTATGTATGTATGTATGTATGTATGTATGTATGTATGTATGTATGTACGTAGTACATAATCATACTATTAATGTGATGATACATTGATAGAAATGCATCAACAATACAATTTCAATACTAATTTTCAATGATTTTCAAAAAAACTTTGAAGACAATGTCACGTTACATTTTAATGGCGTTATATATAGTACGAGCACGGGTAATTATACTAGAACGTTATTTCAAATCAACCAAAATTGATATTATAGTGTTGAGGATAAACTGTTTTAAAAGTAATTAAAAAATGCATTTTTATATAACAGATTTATCATCAGAAAAATTCTACAAGTTACATAAAAAATGTTAAATGGATCGAATTTGTATGTTCATTAATAAAGACATATATATTCATAAATCAAATTTATCAATACAACCATGCAATACAATACAAACAATACAATAACGTTTATTTGCTTTAAACATTAAACAACGTTTCTAGCAAAAACTATAGACAAGAAATAATGTTACATGAACATAATTACAACTGAACATTTTTGATTTGTAACAAAAAACAAAAGGAGAGACTAGATATGAGCCGTGTCACGACAAAACCAACATAATGGCTTTGCGACCAGCATGAATCCAGACCAGCCTGCGCATCCGCACAGTCTGATCAGGATCCATGCTGTTCGCTTACAAACTCTATAGCAAGTAGAGAAACTGATAGCAAACAGCATGGATACTGATCAGACTGCGCGGATGCGCAGGCTGGTCTGGATCCATGCTCGTCGCAAAGCCATTATGTTGGTTTTGTTGTGACACGGCTCAATTATAAGTTCATTGCCTCATCTTTAAGATGTAGAATATTTCGGTTTGTATGTGATGAAATAGAGTAGTACACTATCTAAGAGTAAATGTTAAAGTGCAAAGTAAATAAAAATCAATAAAATTTGGATACTTTTTGAGACAAATATACAGTGAATTATCTCCTCGATGAAATGCTTTATATATACATATATCTTGATTTGAAAATTACATGGGAAACAAAGCAAGTTTCGATTAATAAACTCTACTTTTCGTGAAATGAATTTAAAATATTTTAAAGATATATAATGTTTTTTTTTTAATATAATCCGCTGAATTTCATATATAACCAAACACGTCAAAATATATCCATATACTGTGTTACACTCTTTCATTGTACATGAATGTCTTTATGCTAAATTCTTTAATATCACTTTGTATATAGAACTAGTATAACTTCTAAGTCTTTTAAGTATTTAAAAATTGAAACTTTAATGTAATATTATATCTATTTAATTTCATACATGAAAGAATGTGATGTATTGCTAAACATGCAATACAAATAGTGTTAGCTTGTTTTGAGATAAATAAGAAAGAATACTATACATAAGATTACTAAGGCGATTAACAGGTCACTTTGTATTCTCTATGTCAGTTGATGAAATTAATCAACCTCCTTAGAAGCATTCAAACATATAAGTGTCCAAAGTCTATCAGTTATCTAAATACTCTAGCAGCATGGCGGCCATTGTCTGCGGAATGAAAAAACAACATCACTTGTATAAAGATATTTGGAATTATTCTTAAAATCATTTACGAAAGAAATGCTCACTTAAGTTTAATGAGTACGGTTACGTTTTACTTTTTAAAAATGAATGCAGTCATAATAATAATAATAATAAAATAATAATAATAAGAATAATAATTATGATACATGTAGTAATAATGATAAAAATGATAATAATAATGACAAATAAATAAATAAAAAATAACTTTACATATTAAGACATTTACAGATTGTAACATCATATCAAGGACTTATTATCAAGAAAATAGGAAGAAAATACGTGATATAAATAATACATACTCATAAAAAGTTTGTTGAAAAAGCTTCAGACGTTGTTTTTCCTTCAACGAAGGTCTAACGTGTACTCCGAGGTAGTCGTTATTTTACGACAGTTTCGTTAGTATTTTTAGTATAACGAACGTTTCGGGTTAGAGGGTAAATTACTAACTAGAGCTTAACCAAGGCCTAACGATGATCGTAGCTCTAACGAATGCTTCTGGTTACTCACCCCAGATTAATTTGATAAATCCATGTTGTTTTTGTTTAAAATATTTCATCGATTGAACCAGTTTCGGGAACACATATATTTAGATAGTCAGAGGAATTTCACACAAATTAGAAAACTATCAATGAGAAAGCTTTGAAATTCCATTTAGTGGGTTTATTCACTTTCTTCAAAGAAAATCAGTTCAGTATAAAAGACATTTTTTGCGCAAAAACTGATCTGCATCGGTGCTATATATGAGCCGTGTCATGACAAAACCAACATAATGGGTTTGCGACCAGCATATATCCAGACCATCCTAAGATCTTAAGATCATCTGAATCCTCTGTTGGTTGTTAAGTTGTTCCTTTTAATAAGAAGAGGACTTTTTCTGACAGAGGTTTTAGCACGATAGGACCAAAATTGTGGAATGAACTACCTATTAATATGAGAAAATGTGAATCTGTTGAAATTTTCAAAAGACAACTGAAATCATTTTACTTCAAGGACTTTTTTGCACTTTTTTAAGTGACGCTGAAGGCATTGTCTGTTCCTCATTGTTTTGTGCATGTTTGTATATTTCTATCAGTTTTTATTATTTTCATTGTACAATAATATAATAAAGTCTAGCCCATGTGTTATCATGTGCAGGGGTGCAGGGGTGTAGATTGTTACATGTTGGTGGGGATTGACCCAATCACTGTGACAGTCGCACTGCTGGGAGTATTGTGTATGGTAGCTGTACAACGCCATTGAATATGTATTTTATATGTAGAAATAGGCGTTAAATCAAGTTTTTCAAGTTTCAAGACCAGTCTGCGCATCCGCGCAGTCTGATCAGGATCCATGCTGTTCGCTATCAGTTTCTCTACTTGTTATAGAGTTGTAAGCGAACAGCATGGATCCTGATCAGACTGCGCGGAAGCGCAGGCTGGTCTGGATCCATGCTGGTCGCAAACCCATTATGTTGGTTTTGTCGTGACGCGGCTCATATGTGCTTTTAAAAGCATATTCCGCAAATAAGTCACATGTCCTGTCAACATGTAAACAGTATCTTTGAAGTTTGAACGGTCTCGCACTTGCGTACTTAATAATTACAGAAAAACACTTCTGAGTAATGTGTACATATAAACTGATATCTGAATTAAAGGCAATTTAAAGTACTTATGTTCATATTGAGGTGATATTGCATCCTCGGTAACCCAGGCTATTTTTCATATATCAGTATTACATGTAGTAATATGGAATGTGTATGATAGCTATATTGGAACACTGGGACGTGCTGTACCGTATTTCTAGAGGCATGGTCTTTAAACGCGATTACACGTTTATAATGTCTTTACTTATAGTCCATTTAAAAATTAAATAGAAAGTACGGTGCAATGTTTTGATATAACTACACCCGGATTACAGCCGTAAAATTTTCAACAAATTTTATTGTTAAATCTACAATAGGTCTTAAATTGAATTTTTAACGTAATTGTCCCGTTTTCTTTAGTTTTTTAAAATGAAAAAAATCAAAAAAATGTTTTAAAAGGGGCCCCCAAATACGAAACAAATTAAAATGTGCAAAAAGCTTCTCCCCTTTTGATTATTATCAAAAGTTTGGACCAGGAAAAAGATTTGGGAATAATGATACCAGGGTTTTTAAGTTTAAAGGGAAAAATTTGGTTGCTTTTTTATTTATAAATGATTATTCAGAGCTGTTGAAACGTTTTACTGAATTTACATGACGTTTAAGAAAAGTGCAAAAACGAATCTTTGATTTTGAGTGATACAGACATCTAATTAATTAGGAAATGCACCAATCAGATTGGATTATATGAAATCGTGTTGTCCAATGGGAAAAAGCGTGTTATATCGGATGCGGTGTAAAATTAGGTAAGATTCTGGAAAGAATTTTATTTTTTTAGACTGATTTTGATACTTGATTATGTGTTCCTGAGTAATTAAATGAAAACAATTTTAATGCAATTAGTCTTTGGTTGATATTTTAGAGAAATAAGGTATTTTGAAAAACAACAACAAAAAAAAAAAACAACAAAAAGCAAAACAGGAGGGGTTTAATTTTATTTTTCATACCAAAGAAAAGGCACTGTAATAAGAATATTTGGCATTTTACAATACATATTGATTAAAATGTGTTTCAATTGAACACTATATAAAGCGATAATGAAAAAGAATAAGTTTTAAGATACTCGCTTTTTATTTATTATTATTACACTTTATTTCCCATTTTCATAGATTTTAACATAAATAGAAGAAAAAAAACATATATATATAAATGTACAATCACAATCATTACAAGTTATACAATAATTCAACATAGCAAATATAGGTCATGGTGTAAACATAGGTTAAGCACATAAATTTATATGCATCATAATATAATTTATACATATTTACATTTGTAACAAAAGATGCTGCATGTGATATATATATATATTTATATATATAATTTATTGTCTAGAATTCCATTTAAAATTAGTGCTTTAACGAAACGAAAACAAAAACACTAAAAAATGGACTAACATCTAGGTACGCTTATTGTTTGATATGACACAATTTGTGAAATATATTTCAGTTAGTTTCTCTGACAGTAAACTTGTTGCCTACAACAAGTTTTATATCAAAGTGCTGAAGGCACTGCAGTTGGGACGTATGAAGGATCAAATAACTATTTTTTCTATTTCGGGGCAGATAATTCAATGAGTGAAGGGTGTTGCCGGTTGATAAATATAAAGTGCACAATTCAGTAAATGAACAGTAGTTGATACAATTATTCTATGACACACATGTTCAAATATAATATTTAGGTTACATGTACGTGTAGGTCGATCATAAACCGTTATTGGCCTTTTTTGACAAGAGCAACAAGTGAAATTAGAGCTACCCAGAGGAAACTGCAAGCTTGACTATTTTAACACATGACATTATAAAGGGAGACAAAGCTATGGAAAAATAATCAATTGTGATATATATCAAATTTTCTGTATCAGTATCAAGTAAACACTCAAATGGTCAATATTTTTTTGCATCACATTATATGAATGTGACCATGTCATTAGAACTTATAATGGCCTTTGTTTACTGCAATTCTCATGCTAATCTCTTTCACTGTATAACGTTTATAAAGTTTCAATCAAATTCCTTCAATATTTTAATCCTCTCTCAGAACAGTATCATGAAATATATACGGAGATAATTCAAAAACTAAGTAATGTAGAATTTTGGTTATTTGAAACAAGACTTCTGCTCACTAGTCTCTACAACTGTATTTAGTTGAGTGTGATATCATTGAAAAGATTTACTCCAGACAACAATTATTTTAAAAGTTATTGTACATGTATTTTAAGAGATGATAATTGTAAAATTAAGCTAGAAACTAGAACTCCGCGAGTCAGATGTGTCGCCTTGTGAACAATGTAGTTTAGGAGAAATGGCCAGGACAAAAATGAAGTATGAAAAATAACAAAGGGCAATAACTAAAAAAATAATAAGTTTAGAGCAGCAGTTTCTGAACACTGCACTTCTTATCAATAAGATCTATCATACTATGATGGTTCAAGTCGATAGCTTTCATACTTTGAGGAGAAATGACCAGGACAAAAATAAAGAAAGAAAATCAACAAAGGGCAATAACTCAAAATATAAGAAATGCAGAGTACCAGTTCGTGTGCACTGCACTTCTTCTTAATGAGATCTATCATCCTATGAAGTTTCAAGTCCATAGCTTTTTATACTTAAGGAGAATGGCCCGGACAAAATTAAAGTATGAAAATAAAACAAAGGGCAATAACTCAAAAAATAAGAAATGCAGAGTAACAGTTCTTGTGCACTGCACTTCTTCTTAATGAGACCTATCATCCTATGAAGTTTCAAGTCCATGGCTTTTATTCATTAGGAGAAATGGCCCGGACAAAAATAAAATATGAAAATTAACAAAGGGCAATAACTCAAAAATTAGGGAGTACAGAGTACTGGTTCTTGTGCACTGCACTTCTTCTTAATGAGATCTATCGTCCTATGAAGTATCAAGTCCATAGCTTTTTTAGTTGAAGAGAAATGGCCCAGACAAAATTAAAGTATGAAAATTAACAAAGGGCATTAACTCAAAAAATAAGAACTGCAGAGTACCGGTCCTTGTGCACTGCACTTCGGGTTATTAAAAAGAAGCATGCATACCAAGTTTGAAGTCAATCAGACTTATAGTGACTGAGTTATGCTCCGGACAAGCTTTAGGGGACGCCGACAACGACACAGACGCCGCCGACAAAAGTAACCCCTCTTATGTCACCTTTTCAAGGCGACACAAAAAATTAGGGTTCTTTGAAAAAACACTTTCTTTCACTTGATTATTTTCGCTGTGTAAAAGTTTAATCAAATTTCATCAACTCTTTTCCAGTATTTCTCTGGACAAGCATAATTAAGTACATGTATAATAAAGGTAGATAATTAAATAAGAGGGCCATGATGGCTCTGAGGTTGCTCACCTGTATATACCCCCCACCCTGCAGGGCCAATTTTAACCCAAGGGCTTTTATTTGAACAAACTTGGAAGACATCCATAAGAAGATGATTCATGCTAAACATCAAAGCTCTAGTTTATTGGGTTTTCTTTTAAAGAAGATTTTTTAAGTTTTTACTAACACATACTGTTAAAAACAATGACAACCCTGGAGCAGGGCCAGTTTTGACCCCAGGGCTTTTATTTGAACAAACTTTGTAGACACTCACTAGAAGATGTTTCAACTTATAATAAAAACTCTAGCTATTTGGGTTCTTTAAAAAAGATTTTTGAAGTTTTTACTATATGCATATAGGGAAAATCAATGATCCCCTGGGGCAGGGCCAATTTTGACCCCGGGGCTTTTATTTGAACAAACTTGGTAGACACTCACTAGAAGATGTTCATGCTAAATATCTTAGCTCTAGCTCTTTGGGTTCTTTAAAAGAAGATTTTAAGTTTTTACTATTTGCATTTAAAGAAAATTAATGACCCCCTGGGGCAGGACCAATTTTTGACCCCAGGGCTTTTATTTTAACAATCTTTGTAAACACTCACTAGAAGATATTTCATGCTAAATATCTTAGCTCTAGCTCTTTTAGTTTCTTAAAAGAAGATTTTTTTAAGTTTTTACTATATGCATTTTAAAGAAAATTAATGACCCCCTGGGGCAGGACCAATTTTGACCCCGGCCTTTTATTTGAACAAACTTGGTAAACACTCATTAGATGATGTTTCATGCTTAATATCTTAGCTCTAGCTCTTTGGGTTCTTTAAAAGAAGATTTTATAAAGTTTTTACTATATGCACATAGGGAAAAACAAAGACCCCTGGGGCGGGGCCAATTTTGACCCCAGGGCTTTTATTTACAAAAACTTGGTAGACACTCACTAAAGGATGTTTCAAGCCAAATATCTAAGCTCTAGCTCTTAGGGTTTTTTTAAAGATGATATTTAAAGTTTTTTTCTTTCGGTTCCCATTGCAACCAGAGTTCTGCATGGAATTAAATTCTTTGCATAATTTTTAAAGGTGACAGCCAAAGGAACATTCTTGTGAAGTTTGGATGAAATTAGCGTAGTGGTTTATGAGCAGATGTCATTTAAAGTAAAAGTTTACGGCCGCGACGAAAAGGGATCACAAAGCTTGACCTGTCACTTTGTGACAGGTGAGCTAAAAAACTAAGGAATGGAGTTATGGTTCTTTGACACATTGGAAAATTCGAGTCGTTCAAGTTGATGTAGATTCAGTGATAGTTTTGAATAAGCATTTTTAACTTAAGGAATATAATTAAAAAACATGAAGCAAGGCTTAGAGTTATGTTTCTTTGAACATTGCACTTCCTCTTAAAAGTCTCTATCACTTTGTGAAGTTTACATAAAATCCCTTAATACATATCTAGTTATATTCATATTTCGGACAAGAGTGTGAAGGACAAATGTCTTTCCTAAGTACAGACTATGTTTTTTTTCCTTTTATCAACTAAAATCTCAAAAACACCATTAAAAACATATTTCCCCCCATGAGCAACCTTTTTCCCCAAAAGTACAAGTCTGTATGGAATGAAAACACAGATATTTTATCCAGAATCATAGGAGCATAAATTATAATAACATGCTAAATCTCTGTATAGTTCTATATCAGATACCAGTATGATGAACCTTACTTTTGTACCATTTAAGTTATAGCAAAATTCAGCTTTCAGCTTTCATTGACATACAGAAATGGGTCAGCCTTTAGTCCCCTCTTAATGAAAATAGAAGGGGACTAATAACAACAATTTATTCTCATAGTTTCAATTCTCAGGTTTATTACTTATCATTACACCCAGGCAAGCTAAGATACATGTTAAAACCACAGGCACTATATACCACATTTACCCATATATATGCTCATAATACTATATATAAAGAATAAAGGTCCCTAACCAGAGAAAAATATCATGCAAAACAAACAAGAACTGTTCGGGTAAAAATACACCAGATCACTATTTTATCTTTATGGTTGTCTCTAGGAATAATGTATCCTATCATAAACACTTTTAACTTCATCGAAATCCTACAAAATGCTCCAAAATACGAGCAAGTTTCCAAATTTCACTGAAATGTCATTGCATGTCGTTTTCGACGTCCAAGCGATGCATGTTAACAAAGGTGAATTCTGGTCAATTTCTACAAAATCAACGAATAACTGTTAAGATTTCGACATACTTTCTTTAAGGCAACTTGTATACAGTCAAACTGCGATGTTTTTACTTCACAACTGTCCGACGATTAACACTAACAAGCTAATAAATTAAAAATAATTAAGAGCTCTGTTCCAGAAAGTAACCATTTCCTACATTACCGCACTGAATATAAGGTAAAGTAATGATTGTTAAGCGGAAAATCCGAGTTTTAACATTTTCCTTCAACACAATGTTCATGACTGGCCTTTACTATTGACAGGGGATTCAATTCAGACTAGCCCTCTAAAATACTCCAACTAGTCCAAAGTGTTAATGGTGCCTATACAGTTATGATCACTACATCTGGAAACTGGAGATTCCCACCGAGTGTGATGCTTATCTTCATTCGCTTGACAGTGACACATGTCCACCTTAAAAAAAAAGCAATAAAAAATTATATGAAGTGCAATAATTTGCAAAAAAATGCTTATCTTATTTGTCTCTTCTAACATTTATAATGCAGAGCACTAGATTTGTGTGTCTGTCATACAAAATGACTTTCAATAATACTATTTAAATATATTTGAAATACAATTTCTTTAATAAAAATACTCATAGTAATACTAAATTCCTTTTTTGTGATATTTTTTCTGACACATATGTGCAGACAGTACATTGTGTACACCGGTCTTACTGACCTGTGTGAAACCATTCTAAGCATGATGCCAAGAAAAATTTTGGACTTGTGAGAGGCTGTAAATGACCCCAGATTGATCATAAGGTAACGTGTAACCAACGCTGAAAAGCATTTGACTATATCTCAATCCATTGAGAAGTGGCATCACTTTGAAATCAATTTTGATTGAAAAAATCGAGGCAAAGTAGTGATTTTGGGCAATTTTGAGATGTCCCCTCGTTGCCATGGGAAACAGAAAATTTAAGCCTGAGCATGTTGTTGCAAGGGCAATGGTCCAGTCAACATTTGTGCCAAGTTTGATTAGTGTTGAAGCAGTTTTTATAGTATTATAGCAATTTGAACTTGTAACGGGAGACTTTTCAATGGAAACAGCCATTTTCACAAAATGCTCATGAAGTAATGGGTTAAGAAATTTTGCATCTTGATTGGGAAAAATATTTAGTACCATGTACAAAGTTGTTAATCCAACAAATTGTATATCATTCAAAGCATAAAAAATACATAAAAAATACATAAAAAATTGACAATGGAATGTGTTTTTGAACATCATCTGTCTGGTACCATATTGGATTGAAATGGAATGAAGAAAAATTGTCACCTTTGATAACGGAATTTTGACTTATGATTTTTTTCTAAACTTGGAAAAGAAAAAAAGCATATTTGGCATTATTTGCCACTGGGAATGGGTCTGTTAATCTGACCCGTGGTGACACTGGTAAAAATGCATGTTTTCATTCATTTTTTTTGGAAAACAGTTTGGTTTGTGAAATATACATTAAATATTATATAAGTACCTGTTGTTTGTAATAATCTTCTAGTCTTTCTTTAATCTTATACAGTACTTTTTTCTAGCTACATGTACCAGCCTTTCCAAGTGAATATTAAAGTAAATAATCTTTTATTTCCCTGAAAATATCAATTTAGAGATTTTTTTTTCAAAACCATCCAATACTACTCTCTTAGTGTGTGTATATACAGAGACATATAAATACATTTTATGTATTTTAACGTCTCTGGTATATACAATGTATATATGTGTCTATACAATGTATATATATGTTTACACTATAATATGATTGTGTACAGCATGTAATGACATAATTAAAATTTGAAAAATTTATGATAATAAAATATTAATAATATTTCTTCATATTACTCCACAGTATTACCACTAAAATAGAAAATGTTCTATCATTTTATTATGATATCTATTTTTTACATGTAGATTTGTGAAAAAAATGTGAATATCAGCAGTGTCAAAAATTGTTAAATCATATAAAATGTCAAATTAACACTGATAAATTACTTCAACCATGTATTGAGAACAGGTATAGATCATTTCCAACAGTCTTGCTGTTGTGTTGACATTTTCGCGACATGGTTGTGTGTCTGCCTTGTAATCAAGGGGCAGCACGAAATACCCAAATATACCCAAATACACCCAAATATACAAAATATTGCCCAAATATTGCCTAAATATACCCAAATATTGCGGAATTATACTAAAAATAAATGTTTTATACTAAAAAAGTGCTGTTTTAATCATGAATACAATATACACTTTCACTAAGATATAATCAAACATACCCAAATATACATTTTCCTATTATTGTGTTTTGAACCAAAATACAGTATATGTACTCCATTAAAGCTATTTTTTAATAACATGGACATTTGTATATGATATGTAATTTCAACAAAATTACACCTTAAAAATGTAGACAACAAATATCATATCTTGAATTAAAATTGCAAGTACATTCATAAAGAACCTATATTGTAGATAAGCAAATGTCACAACTTTATTTTCTTACAACATCTTTAAAGGGATACTCAGGCAAAATAATGACAAAAATATAAAAATTATCTTCTGTACTCAAATCACCCTAAAATGACATTTGTAAAAGTCCCAGCCTGAATTTCTGTATAAATTCTATATATTTTGGGTTTGAAGCTTGAAAATAACTATGTATGTTGAACGAAATTTAGACGCCAAAGAATCCCCGAATAGTTAAAAAACAAGTCATGTGATTTTAACAAACCCTGGAAGTTACAATAACAGGTGTAGTGGATATTGTATGATTGAAATAAGTCTAAGTAATTGATTTGACATGTTCTTTAACGTTTCCAGAGTACACAGTGACAACTATTGTGAAATCTTAGTGCTCTAACATGACCCACGCGGGTCAAGTTAGGAAAACACCATTTTATTCTTTACATGGAGCAAAGTTGTGTTCCTTTGAGTGTTTAGTCAGGGTTGTCATTAACATTTTTTGAAGAAGGTTTGTTTTGAACTTGAAGAGGTCATTTCTGTCGTTATCATGCATAACAAAGAGTGTTTTCTTAATTTTGAGGCGGCCCATAATGCATTCGAGACAGGCATTTTGGCCTCCTGCCGCCTCTTAATGACAACCCTGTTAGTGTATTTATTTTGAGGACATTTACAGAATAAATAATGAAAAATTCAAAACTAAGAAATGAAAATTTTGCCTGTGTCTCCCTTTAAAACTGCCCATTTCAACGGAATGAATGAAAGCTTTAGCAGGCTAAGTCATATTATTTTATAAATATTTATTTATTTCTCATTATAATCTATATTTTATACAAACAAAAATAAATATTGCTATATTTGGGTATATTTGGGTATATTTGGGTATTTCGTGCCGCCGTAATCAAGAGGTCTGGGGTTAAAATCCCTTTAAGTGCCTGAAGATTTTTCAAGAATGTGCCCCATTTGGTAGAGACGTAACGGCCGTGACAAGACCAAAAAATTGTAGGCGTATATGCCGGTTTTCCTGTAAAGGCAGACATCTGTGTAATATCAATTTGTAAAATCTGTCGGTTTTGCAGTCTAAGTATGATCGAAATGTCTTGGGTACGAAAGACTCGAGATCTCCAAATTACTTCGAAATTATTTACGAAAGTTTTAGTCCTCGGAAACAAATTGGCATCAATAAATAAACATAATATTATTAGTCATCAAATTCATAACATATTTTGCTTTATAACATACCTTATGAGCTTAACAGGCTGATAATTATGCTCGTGAAGTAGGTCGAAAAATATACCGGAAGTTGTCGGATTCATTTAACCTAATTATCGGCTAATTCAGAGACGAATAGATTATCTACATCTCTGGCTAATTCTATTTCAATATCCACTTTGCAATTATAAACTACAAAATTTATCGGATAAATAATGTCTTTTTCAAAAATTCTGGAATATAATACAAAAAAATGTGATGATAAGGCGGATGAGTAAGTTAAATATTGCAAGCCGTCAAGCACTATGACCCAATTAATTTACTAT
Source organism: Ruditapes philippinarum (assembly GCF_026571515.1). Taxonomy (NCBI): domain Eukaryota; kingdom Metazoa; phylum Mollusca; class Bivalvia; order Venerida; family Veneridae; genus Ruditapes; species Ruditapes philippinarum. The sequence continues at coordinate 362,446 of NW_026863206.1, forward strand.
CCCATTCATAGAATTATGTGACCTTTCAAATTATATCCGCTACGTTTCTAATACCGTAATTCAAGCTCAATTGCACATTATTTTCAAAAAATAAATTTCTTGTCTCCACTTCTGTTTGCAATAAATCGAAGTTTTCAGAAATTCAGAGCACTATTTTTCACTCGCGGCGGTTATGCGTCGGTCATGGTCGGGTGATCACTATGAATTCAGCTTAGCTTGATATGTTAGAATACAATATAGCATTTAGAGTGGCGATGAAACGTCACAGCAGTGGGCGTTACCCTGTATGGTTGGAAATTTCGGGTTTGTAAGTGCACTAGTTGGGACTACGTCCCAACTAATAAGCAAACGACTGGAATAAAAAGGAGTGGTACTCGTTTGGGTTTATTGCACATGTATTTAAAAGAAGAGATCCCATCATAGCGTCAAGTTTTAAAGGATTTGAAAGATTATGTATGTCTTGTATAATATTGATATTTACAATGGAATTGAGTTGATCAAAAAAGTGTGATCTTTCATTGTTGTTAGATGGACATTCTAAACATATATGTGTCAATATATCACTTGTTTGAACGTTACATTTTAAACACATCTGGATTTTTAAGTATGATACACTTGCCCATAATTTTGCAATGTACATACACAAAGTCAACTCCTGAGCATTACGTGGTATTTCGTAAATTATAGCAGGTTTAAGGTCCAGATGTAATCTTCTGAAACGAATAAAGTCTTCATCTTCAAAGATATTTTTTCTCCATTCAAAAACTGTAAACGATTTAACAGCTTTTTTAACAATTATTTTCCACATCCATTTAGATGCAAAACGACCACTTTTGGCATAGTTGTATAAGTAATCTGTTAAATTATATTTTCTTAGAATTCTAAATATATCTGGTATGAATCCTTTCTGAATAGTGAAATTTCCATTTATAAACAGCTGTAATCTAAGATCGAAAATTTGTCTTGCCAGTAGATATGTTGGTGTTGTGCATAGTTTTTCGAGAAAAAGTAATTTTCTTTTGTCAATATTTGACTCCATTGATGACCAACCAAGCATACTTAGTGCGATGTCCGTTCTTGTTCTTTGACTGAAATTTTGTATACGTTTGGCACAGAATCTAACAAACTTTTTCTACGATATTTGAATCATTCAATGTCATGCTATTCCATAGTTCACAGCCGTAAAGAGTCGTAGGGAAAACTATTTTTTCAGTCATATTTGCTAGAATCATTGGATTTTATTTCAGAGTCTTCATTTCTTAAGTCCAATATTGAAAATAAGGAACCTCGGCCTTTTGAGCACCTAGTTTCGATTGAATTAGTACATTTTAGTGATGGCACAACATCAATACCGACGTGGCGAGCACTATATACACGTTGTATATTCGTTGATGCTATCCGAATCATCGGTGGTATATGTGGGTTTCTTTTAAAGCTGCATATCAAAATTTGCTTTTTTCTCGATTAAAAAGGAACCTCCATTTACATGAGTATGAATATGCAATATTAAGAGATGACTGTAGAGAATTTGCATCCGGGCAAATAAGAGTAATATCGTCTGCCATTGTAGGCGCGGAGCAGTTTAATTTTCCCACAAAACAACCTATTTTATTGTTTTCTAGTTCATTCAGAAGATCATTTATGTAGATTAAGTAGTAAAAACTTGACAACACTCCTCCCTGTCTTGTTCCTTGGTGCAATAAAAACGCATCTGTGACAGTTCCATTCACATATATCATACTCGTCATTCCGCTGTAGCATTTCATTATTATTCGTAGAGTTTTTGATGGTATGCCGATTTGTTTGAGTTTGTAAAATAGTCCATTGTGCCAGACTGTGTCAAAGGCTGACGAGGTGTCTAGAAGACCAACATATGGTTCTGAACCATTTTCGCAATAATATGACACGGTTTCTCTCAGGACGAATGAAGTTGTTAATGAACCAAGATACTTTTGATAGCCATTTTGTAATTTATTCGGAAATTGCATTTGTGTCTCACATAACCATTTTTGTATTCTGTTCATTTTAACTTTTTCAAACAGTTTATAAATAACTGGTAAAAGTGACACTGGTCTATAACTCGTAACTTTCTTAGAGCACTTTCCTTCTTTCAATACAGGAATGATTATACCTTTTTTAAGATCGCTCGGTATGTATTCGTGCTGTATCATTAGGTTAAAGAACTCCAATAATAGCTTGCATACACCACTCCCTGCATATTTTATATGTTCATTTACAATTTTATCGTGACCTCCACTTTTATTGATTTTCAAAGAATCTATCGCAGTTTGAAGTTCATTCTCTTGCACAGAATTCCCAAATATACTGTCAAATTCAGAGAAACTATTCGAATTAATGAATTCTCTCATTTCAGCATCCACTTTATCTTTAAAATCCTCATCAAATGAATTACTTTCTGTGGGAAGAAATATGTGTTGATAGTGTTTTTTTAAAGGATTCTGCGATATCAATGGGGTTATCTTGAACGCTATTGTCATCAGATATAATTTCTCGAACTATGTTTTGCTTCTTTTTACGTCTTCGATTAACAGTGCGCCAAAAAAGCTTAGAGTCACACTCAGCATGTTTTTCGAGATTTTCATAAAATTGACGATCTACGTCTGAGATAGCTTTTACTTGATCTTGTTTAAATTTCCTTTTAGCATTTTTATAGTTTGTAAAAGAAACACTGCATTTACCACGTGGTTTGCCCTCAGATATCCAAATACGTCTAAGACGTCTCTGTTCACTATGCGCAAACTTAACTTCCGTAGTCCAATATGGCTTTGAGTGTTTGTTAAATTTAAATTTTGGAAGTGTTTTATCAGCTGCACACAGTAATAGATTAACAAGATAAAGGTACATATTGTCTATCAAATTTATAGGGTCACTTCTCACGGCGTTTTCAAGGTAGTCATTGACATCAATATTTGTTATATTTTCGAATTCCCGCTTTTCGTTTTCCGAACATTTGGACCAGTTTGTATTCGGATAAGAACTTTCTTGAAAGCTATACTTAGAAAATTTGATGTTTAATATAGCGTGTATAGGATTATGATCTGAAACATGACAAAGATCATTGTCTATTACTTCACACTTTGCTATCATATTGTCATTAAAATGATTGAATACAACGTAATCAAGTGTCTTTAAGGTAGGTCTAAACGTATGATTACAACCTGCAGTCTTTGCATAAGACATGTTATTTCTGTTAAGAAACTGCTTGAAATATTTATCTCTTTTGTCCGGCTTGTCAATAAATACATCAACATTGAAATCTCCAAAAACATAACATTTCCATCTTTGGAATATTTTTCTGAAATAGTTTCCAAAATGTCAATACAGTCTTTGAATTCATCAAAATCATAATTTACAGATGGTAAGTATACAGAAAATAAGAATGAGGATATTTCATTTGAGTGACATATTTCAATACCAACAATGCGATCGCTAAAATTATGCACTATTTCTTTAATATTAAGGATAACTGTTTTCTATATAAAATAGAGACGCCTCCTTTCCCCAATTTAGTACTTTTCATAGTAGAGTTATCAAATCTACTAACAGATAAATAGTCTGTATGAATGCTATTGAAAAAGTCTTTACAGTGAGGTTTTAATTTATGTTCAGATATAAAGGCTATATCAACATCAAAGATGTCTAACAATTTGCTTAAACTAGCAGAAGAGGACATAGCGCCTCGAACATTCCAAGTTAACGTGTTTATATTTAATTGTTCAGTACTTGAACACATGTCATTAAAAGGTGTTAACAGCAGTACACAAATGATATAGAATGCAAATTTAAACATTTTCATTGTAATAATTTGCCCATTCATTTATTCCATACCACCGACGGCAGTACATTTTTTTCAGCCAAAAGCTTTTATTTTCAATTATACAACCATCTTCTTTATATACAGTAACTTTAGCACTGAGACATTTGCGTTTGCTTTGAAACAAATTAACACTAACTGGTGTTATCCCTCGTTCAGTTAGATATTCTACTAACCCAGCTCTGTTAGAGTCACTACTTATACCACCTACATAATATCGTGATGTTTTTCGTTTAACAACGCTTTCGAATTTCGGTTCACTGTCATAAGCATTCCACGATTTTTCTCGAACATTTTCTTTTGGGTGATAGACGGCTGCTTTTGCATATTGTGTTCCGTTGAATTTATGCTCTGATCTTTCTCTTATAATTGTTTCAATTTTCATGTTTTCATTTGTTTGTGATTTTGAACTGTGTGCTTCAATACTTCCCATGGTGTTGTTAGCAGTGGCACATTGACTGTTTGAATTAATGATAGTATGAAGATTGATATTTGTCTCTTCTTTTCGACTAATATTCTCATTTGGGCTGCTATCAGGATGAGTCACCGTGCTTATATTTTCTTTGACAGCTGCTGAGTATGACTTTACTTTTTGCTTATTGCTACTTGGTGAAGTTATTATTATTGTACTTTGGTTGGCTTTGGAGTTAATCTTTTTGGACTCATGTTTTTCATCATTTGACAATTTGGTTTCTAGAGTGTGTACTTTACGGATTAAATCTGTATTTACACGTGCTTGTACTTCTATGTCTCTTTTACAATTGTTGAGCTCCATCTCTAGACAACCGATTCGAACATCATACGTAGTTATAGTTTTTGTTAAATTGATATTTTCAGTCTTGATATTGAATATCTCACACCGTAAATGCCTAAGTTCTACTTGCAAATCTGCAAGCATTAACTGTGAAGATTTGGAAGTGCTACCGAGGGAAAAGGAGGAGTCACATTCTGCTGCAAATGATGAACTTAAGTCTATTTCCTCTTGTAATTTTATTTTTCATACCAAAGAAAAGGCACTGTAATAAGAATATTTGGCATTTTACAATACATATTGATTAAAATGTGTTTCAATTGAACACTATATAAAGCGATAATGAAAAAGAATAAGTTTTAAGATACTCGCTTTTTGGATCAGTAAACATTTAAATAATATCTAAACTTGAGAACTATAAAGGAAAAGGTAAAGAATGTGTAAATGATATTAAATACACCATTTACCAAGACCATATGATTATTTTTTACATTTTCTTAATACAGACTGAGTGAATATATTATATTTATAACCAAATTTCAACCATGTTTTGGGTAAGGACTAGTATTGCAGTAATCAATGTTTTGACAAATTCTAAAAAAATTTTTTTGAGGATATCCGAAGTGCCACACGGGCCTCTTGACGTCTTATCCCATGGGTTAAGGTCTTACACTAACACTGTGCCTTATATTTCTGTAATAAAAGAGCTTATTATCTTTAAGCACTGTGAATGAATAAATGAATGATGAAGGAAGGATGGAAGGAAGGAAGGAAGGAACGAACGAACGACGAAAGAACGAACGAAAGAACAAACAAATAAACAAATAAATAAATAAAATTGCAATAATGAGGGTTTTTTTTTTAATCCGGATACAAGCGATGTCTTGATAAAACAAAAACTAAGAGCGTACGTATCGTAAATTAATTCGACTTAACAGAGTTCCAGTTATGTTCAAAAAGTCAAATTATAGAAAAAAATATATTAGGTTATATAATGTTAAAAAAATAGTTCGCATGATAAAAATCTGAAATCTCATCCACAACTTAAATATTTTAATAAAAAGTAATTTACAAAGAATAAGACACAATACATCTTAAGTTACAATTTAACGAGGTTTAGATTTCAACTTAAACATACATAGATCTAGTTGATGAAACAAAACAAACAATATTGTAGCCTATATAATTTTCCTTACTTTATATATTTCTTAAAAAGTTGTCGACATATTTAAATATTAAATCAATCCTTTGTATAATAAATAAAAACAATTATTTAAATGTTGAATTTCGTTTTGAATGATTGTATAGTTGCATTTTTTTTAAATAATTGATTAAATAAGTACATTTTTACAAACATTTTATTGCACCATTAAAAATGTTGCTGAGCGCATTTGAGAAAAGTTTTCATTGCGTTCTGTAAAATTTCGTGAACCTAATAAATTGGTACATGTGTATTTTCCAATATTGTAAGGAATATATTATCATATGATATTATATGATATTTTAAATTATATGATTTGAATTACAAATGAATATATGCGCTAAGCACTTTAAATACTTAAAAAAGTATGAAGTTCTTAACCTTAAAGCCCCATTAAACCCCACTAAAATGCTATCATGTTTTTGTATAATATTTCTCATACGTTATATTTTGGTATTTTGATGGCAACAGAATTAAAGTAATAACATGTAATCGAAAATTCATTCATTTAAAAAAAATACACACAGAATATGTAAAGTTTCACTCGAGTTTAGAAACATGCTTTCGATTTAAACATTTTTGAAGCCGTTGTTTCCTTGAGCAAGACGCTTTACCCTAATTGCTCAGTACTGGTTGGTTTGTCAGTTGGTTCCATGGACGTTTTCAAGAGGGAGTGTTCATAAGCTTACATAATCTATATATCTACATGATACGACTCAGCAATTGCTAACTATTACGACACCCAGGCTATAAGCTTTTTCCTTAATAAATTTTGTACAAACTAAAACAATTCCCCCCAAGTTATATATTTTAAAAAAGCCGTTTTCTAACCTGAATGCACGAGGCTTTAAAACAAATTAATAGTGCAAGTACAAAGCAAAGAGATAAATCTTCTATCTGATCGAACACCGATGTAAAATCACGCACAAAAATGCTATCTCGATCAAAGATCAAATCTTGCTCTAGTGTTTTACAACCTATTCGCACATATTGTAAATAATTCAAACTTAAATGAGCCGCGTCACGACAAAACCAACATAATGGGTTTGCGACCAGCATGGATCCAACCAGCCCGAGCATCCGCTCAGTCTGATCAGGATCCATGCTGTTCGCTATCAGTTTCTCTACTTGTAATAGAGTTGGTAAGCGAACAGCATGGATCCTGATCAGACTGCGCGGATGCGCTGGCTTGTCTGGATCCATGCTGGTCGCAAACGTATTATGTTGGTTTTGTCATGGCGCGGCTCATATCAACATGTAAATAATTCAAACTTAAATATCAACATAGTAAAACCCAAAACAAGATTGTGAGCTAGAGAGTGCATATATACCTGGGTCTATCCACGTGGATGATGTAATATTGTTATCTATAATTCCTAACTGTAAAGCAATAAAATATTTTCAAACAGGCAATAAGCATTTTAAAACTTTCAAGAGAAAGTGCACTGCTCGCATATCTCGTTAATTAAAACAGATAACATGGGTCGATCGTAAAAAAACTGCAGCAGCAACAAAACCACGATTGTAGGAGCAACAACAACATACAATCTAAAAACAAAAAAAACAACATAAACCAAAATCCCCATTCCCCCGCCCCCCCCCCCAAAAAAAAAATCAAACAAAACAAAACAAACAAAAATCCAACAACAACAATTTATTGTAAATTATAAAGTTGAAAATCGAACAAAAATAATAATAAATAAATAAAATAAAAATAAATGAAAATAAAAATAAAACGACAACAACAAAAAAGAAAAACAACAAAAAACAACAACAGCAACAAAATCAGCAATCAGCAACTAACCATAAACAGCAACAAAATCAGTTATTTATGATATTACATTCAAACAACACAAGATAATCCTTTGTTTAAAGGTCATCTCTGTAAAAAGACCACGCATGAAAGACCTTAGATTAAAGACCATCAGTAAGATTCCTTTTGTTAATGGTGTAAACGTACCTGCTTTTACAGATCAACCTTTAACACAGACCATGTTTCATATATCTCAAGAATCGTTCGAGCAGATGGATAACGGTGTTGAAATTTTAAATGTTTAAGTTTAAATTTGTTTCAAACATGTCTTTACAGATTACTTGCAGTGTTGACGTATTGTTGAACCCTCAGTCTCCTGGGGGTAACTTATTCTATATGCATGCGACCAATGCAGACCAAGATCAGCCGGTGCGCACGTGCCTTCTGATCATGGTCGGCACAGTTAGTTAGCCATTTAAGTTATAATTTAAATTTTTGAAATTTTTATAAAATAAAATATTGAATGGTAATAATGACCTGGTTTGAAAGCTGGCCAAGTACGTCTAAAATATTAAGCTAGGCAAGTGTAAAAAATCCGTTTGTGGAAAACGTTCCTTGCAATATTTTTTTACACTTTAAAGGAACTCCACTGAGGTCAAAACGTCTAAGATATAAAATTTGAAATTCTTACATAGATCAGCCGGGGGCAATAGGAGGTTTGGAAAAGATAATTAAGAAATGTATTCAAAAATAAAAAAAAATTTTTTTTTTCATATTTGCGTTTATCGTAGCGCGATTTGAGTGAAAAGCGTTGCAACGCTTTTCAATTTTGGGTCATTTTTCAAAATTAAACTATTTAAAAAAAAATAGAGTGAGCAAACGATCTGTAATTTTGCACACAAGTTATTGGTGTATACCTACATCAAATGGAACATTGATATCGAAAAATAATTTTTGGTCCCGTCATATCAAAAAACCTCAGTGGAGTCCCTTTAATGGAAATGTTTTACTAGTATATCACCCCAAAGATAAGAGGAACGACGTTAAAACTCAGCGGAGATTTTTATCAGTATTAAAATTTATATATCAAAGTGACAATATATTACCCTATCTTTATGATTGATCATAGCAGACATATCTTCTTAAACAAGGTAAACCAATATGAATATATACATGTATCTGTTTATATCTATAGTTATTTTTAAAGGCACATTATGCCTCAGAAACGAATAAATCTTTCATTCTCCTATCTTTCTCTATAGTAACGGCAAGCATGACTTTTATGGCGTTTTTATAATAGTGTTAGAGTAATTTGTTGCTTATCATATGAAGAAAGTATCATAATATGAAGAAAGTATCATATGGGGAAAGTTTCATATGAGAAAGTATCATAATATGAAAAAGTAACATATAAAGAAAGTATCATAATATGAGGAAAGCTTTGTAGGAGCACATTTGTCTCGGAGCACATTTGTCTCACGAAGTTTGACCGATGTGTTCGTTAACATTCATATTTGCGACAAATTGGAAATGAGACAGATGTGTTCGACACACAATAGAAAGGACACTCGAATTTGTCTCACATTTTTCCATAAAATTCTTAAAAGGTAATAATTATGCCCATCTGTATACCGGCTACCAGCCATTGTTCTGTGTTTTCTGTATTTATAATACCGTTTTTAAGTGACTTCCAGTTAGTCAAAAACTTCCTTAAAAAAATATCCCTGTTCTGCATGTCATGATGATAATTTCTACAAGTGCGTCATCCAATACCTAAACACATATATGCAGCAAGTCTATTCTTATCGTTATTAATTGTGATACGTTTATATTAAATGCTTAAAGTTTTATAAATGATTTATGGCACTAGAAATATTCTTAGCAAAACAAGGTAGTATCAACGGTGGCATAAAGGGGACATAGAATTTTCTTATTAATTACGTGCGCACACGATAGCTATTACGTGGCTACGCGATACTATTACGTGCGCACGCGGATATGTATTCCGCATTTGGAACCTGACCGGGATCCTCGCATGAATAGTTCGACGCCCCGTGTATGTGTCAAACCTACAGCGGTTAGGGGCATGTGTTTTTTTTTTGGAATCACTCGGCCACGGAGGCCCTTAAATGATCTATGGAAGAAAATAAGAAGACCATTATCACACGTATTTTGTTTTCATCAGAAATATATGTAGAAAAAATAGTCATTTTCCAAGAATTGCGGCTTTCAGATCCGCCATTGAAAAAAGCACTTACAACATGCATGAGTTTCTAAATAATCCGGGTGATGCCATAATTAAGGAATTATCGGGCCACTCAGAATCGGGCGAGACGCGACTTTTCAATGTGACAAGAAGCGAGGCACGATATTGTAACACGAGATCTCGCAATGTCGAAGTATCCCGTACCACGAGATTTCAGAAATGAATATTTTTTTACTTCTTTAGATAGGGCAAGTATGAATTTATTAGTATTCAAATAATGATTTCTGAGGTAGTTAGATGCTTGTAACCCAATGAAAATTCGCGATAAATGTGAAATAATGTGATATAAAAGTAGCAAATTGTAAACATAGTAATTGACTTCAATACAAAATTCTAAATCACTTCAACTGTACAAACTGCAAAAAAGCAGCAGATGAAAAAATGCTTCAGGTAATTAGCCAATGAGAACCTTTTTGGAGCTATAAATGTATACCAAAAATAAAAAAGCTTTTAAGGAATACAAATAAAAGCATTTCTCAGGCATAATGGGTCTTTAAGTGATTCTATGTAGACTATAAAGGGGATACTACTTAGCGGTATATGACCTGGAATCAATTTCTTGTCTCACGTCAACGAACGAGATGCGAAGCGAGACGCGAGATTTCGGCGAGATGCGAAACGAGTTACGATATTATATCATTCAATATCAACCGATTACGGTGTTCTGTTTGGACATAAGTAACATTTTTGTCTCCCTGGACAGCTATGCACAATGGTACAAAGGTGAAATTGAGATGGTACGATGGTAAGATGATTAAAACACGATGACACGATGTTGAAATCACGATGATGCGCTGTCACGATTGAGAAAAAAATATTGCGTTTTCATCATCATGCAATCGCAGTTTCATCATATCGTATCACCGTATTTTCACCATCGTAACATCGTCTTTCACCATAGTACCATCACGTTTTCATCATCGAGCCATCGATGTTTCACAATCGTACAATCGTTTTTTCACCATCGTACCGTTGTGTTTTCACCAACGCACCATCGCGTTTTCATCAACGTACCATCGTGCCATCGCGCAGTCACCATTGTACCATCGTGTACGGGATTTAGTATGTTTCAGTGTACGCCTTTAGGTTAAGCCAATCAATTTCTTGAATTAGAGATATTATAATTAATATTTACTTTAGGTTTTCATAAAGAAAGCATAAGCAAACCTATTGATGATTACACTTGACATGAGGTAATACGGCGAACCTCGATTGTAAAAAAGATTTTCTGCCGTGGGGAAATATGTGACAAATAATTCATAAAAATGACATGAGACAAATGTGCTTTCTTATCCCTTTAAAACACATGAGACAAATGTGCTTTCTTGTCCCTTAAAAAACTTGATCGGAGCACATTTGTCACACAAATGAGTTTTTTGGGGTAGATATTTGAGGTCCCATTTGTCTCATGTGGGACAAATGCGACCTCATCGGTCTTACGTAAGACAAATGTGCTCCAAGACAAATGTGCTCCTACAAAGTTTCATATGAAGAAAGTATCATAATATGAAGAAAGTATCATAATATGAAGAAAGTATCATAATATGAGGACAGTATCATATAAAGAAAGTATCATATGAGGAAAGTTTCATATGAGAAAGTATCATAAAATGAAAAAGTAACATATAAAGAAAGTATCATATTATGAAGAAAGTATCATACTATTAAGAAAGTATCATAATATGAAGAAAGTATAATATGAAGGAAGTATCATATGAAGAAAATATACCATGAAGAATGTATCATATGAAGAAAGTATCATATGAGGAAAGTTTCATATGAAGACAATATAATATGAATAGAGTATAAAATGAAGGAAGTGTCATATGAAGAAAATATCACATGCAGAATGTATCATATGAAGAAAGTATCATATTAAGAAGAACGTATCATATGAAAAAGCACTGTATGTGATATCATTTGTCATAAAAGAAGCAAAAATGTAAACAAAGTATACAGTATTTCGTCTACCATAAACAAAATACTAAATAACTTTAACTGGACTTCAGTTGCCACAAAAGCAACAAAAACAAAAGATGGTTCAGATAATTGGCAGATAAATAACCGTTTGTGACACTATAACAGGTCACCAAAAATAAATAGCTTTTGAAAAAAATCATTTCTAAGGCACAATGGGCCTTTAAAAAAAATATATAGGAATTTACTGATAAACGGATCTTTTCATATGTCTGTCATCTTAAAAACTAGAGGTCGTCTGCTTTGCATAGAGTTTTATAAAATCAACGGACAAAAAACAAATTGTAGACCAAATTAGTACGAATTGTTCATAATGGATTTGGTGAATCAATCTTTTTATCAAGATTATTATCTTATCATCGAAAATCTTATTGAGTAAACGCCCTTTTTGTTTGAAAAAAAACTTTGAAGACATGTTAGAGATATTTTTTCTAGTTTATTTTTTCTAGTTTTAAAGATATCTTTTAGGTCTTAAGATATCGTTGTAATATTTCATTTTGAATATCTCTGCTTTGCAGTGTTGACTGATTTTGACGTAAATAAGCGGGTCGTGAAAATATTTTTTTTTCTGTTTTCATCGGACGACATTGCTATTTTTATTCCAAAATGTGTGCAGCTCTCAATTAACTTAAATATTTTATGGGAATGAAATAGCTCAACATTAGCCTTTTACATTTTCCCCTTTAAAATTAACAAAACATCAATTCAAAAAAAAGAAAGAACAACAACAACAATAATAATAATAATAATAATAATAATAGATAAATTAATA
>NW_026863206.1:380000-461265 GCF_026571515.1 Ruditapes philippinarum
AACATTAAAGATATATAACTGCAAATCGGCTCTTACTCGGCAGTAATTAGTGAAGCCGCTATTTCATGAAGAAACCAGTGCTGATATTGAAAATTGTGATTGGCATATTTTAATTAGCCAGGTCAGGTGTTTCTAAAAAGGCTGATAACACTGGAATGACAGGAATGAATTGCATTAACAATCCTAGATATTGTTGAAAACTCATTGTTTTACATGCCAGATTAAGTAATTGGACCCCATCCTTGTTTGTACGTGACTGCTGGGGAAAAATAATGTTATGCTTAATTAAAGAGGTGACACTTTCTATATTTTTATCTGATATCGAGTTGTAAGAGCCGATTTGCAGTTATATGGGTAAGAGTTCGATAAGACTCCCTACGGTCGTCTTAATACGAACTCTTACCCATACAAAGAGAAAATGATCGGGAGGAATTTAAAGTGGTCGCATAAGACAAACGTCGCTTAATACACGTGGTCGCATGGGCAAGTTAGACTGTATATCATACTAAATACTTTACCAGAGTGATTACTTTTTTGTATTACAGACATTCCTGTGGCGATAGGATTCTTTGTTCTTTTTTTTTTACAAAAAATGCAACAATTAATATCATTTTTCAACCTGTTTATGTAATAAAGTGGCTACAAGATAAACAAGGAATATCAAACCTTCATTTTAAAGAGTTGGTGTAGAAATGTTTTAAAAGTCCGTAAATAATGCTTACTAGTCCCTTACAATTCTATTTTAAGAATGGCTATGTGCAATGTATATGTATAAATTGTATGCATTTACATTTTTTTTATTGATGTTATGATTTGTACAATGTTGAAACTTACATAAAAGATTAAACTTCCAATATAGACCAATGCACTTTAAATGTGTTTTTTGTTTTCGTTGGTGTCTGGAAAATACTAGTATCGACACAAAAAAAACTAAATCACAAAATTTACTACAGCCGTACTAATTACGAATAGACGCGGTTATTTAAAATGGCCAGTGTAAGTACTGTTTCGGAAACTGTAATCGGACAGAACACCAAACGTAATAGCACTTTTGAAAAATGAAAAATAAAAGCTGTTTTAGGACTTAATGGGCCTTTAAATTAAAGGCACATTTTCATTGGATGGATTGATATGGTACTCCACATTTTTATAATACCATATAAGATATCATAGTTTATTTTATGGTGTTTTATATACTTATAAACGGTGTAAAATTTCGCCAACGTCATGGATAGGGTACTCGTACATTGTTAAAGTTTTGATATAAAACTTATCCTAACACGGAATGCCGGGTAAACGGGATCAGTTTACTGGATTTTAAAGCTCTGAATCAAAATTTGGGCCACATATGGATGTAGTTTTACAGATAACAATTCAGTCTCTTTGTTTTTCACGATGCTTTCTGTAGAAGTGGATTAAGATTTTGTTTAAGTTTTTTGTTTTTCGTTGAATGAAATGGACATTTGGTGACACGTGAGTACAGTTACATAAACATTACCAAATATATGAAAAAAAATAAGCTTTAAATTCTAAGTTTTACGAAGAAACGTATAAATATAGATATTTAATACACTCAAGAACGCTGGTTTGATTAAAGCGAGAAATAACCATGTTTAATAGTTCCATCCGAAAAACTAGGGTAAAAGTGTATTGACAAGTTGTGCAGCATATCTGCGGATTTTATTCCTAAGAGAACATGAATTTTAATTATTTATGTTGTGAGCGGCAGTTAACTAGAAATGTGTTACAGTTTCTGCATTTTATTATTTTAAATCCCTCGTTTTCATGATCAATCGCAACGAAAGTAACTTGCGCCGTCCCGGAATCGAACCCGGTTCGTCCGATTCACAGTCTAACGCTCTAATCGGACGGCTTAAATCTCATTTTCAGTATGTTTAGTAAATATATATTTACATGTATATATATGTGCAAGTAAAATATATTTGTTAGCGCGTAGGACTTATACTCTAAGGAACTCAAAGTTCGTGGGTTCAAACCCGGTCAGGGACATGTCGTTTACTTTAGCAAGAAATCTTACACTCATTGCTCAGTACTGTTTGGTTCAAAGAACAGAGTTAGAGAGTACGTGTATGAGCTTAGATCTTCCTTCGCAATCTAGTTAAGATAAATTCTGAATAAACTGTAAAGAACAAGTAAAATAATAAAATTGATTATATATTTATAATATATGGCAATATTAATAAAGCTGCGAGTACGTCCATGAGCTTACAGCTTCATGAAATAAAATATGTAAAAATTGAAAAATACAAGAAACATTTGTAATATATCTATCATATAAGGCAATATTTATAAAACTGCAATGAAAATAATCATTATTAATTATTATTTAATTATTCATTGTTAATGATAATAATCGTTATGAATACTATTGATGAGTATGATGAAAATTATAATGATTATCATTTATGTATAATGATAGTAATATATGTTGATGATGATGAAAATTATGATGATGATGATGATGAAAATTATGATAATGATGAAAATGATGATGATGATGAAAATGATGATGATGATGAAAATTGTGATGATGATGATGATGATGATGATGGAGATGATGATGATGACGATGATGAAATTCAAGTGCACGCTACTAGATGAAGAAAAATGTTTCGATAAAATTAAACCTGAGTAAAATGTACTAATATTTTAGGAAAGTCATAAAGATTCAAAATTCTAGTAAAAATTTACTTGTTATGTGGGATTAATGACCGATTTTTTCAGTATTTATAACTATATTTCTACTGCGTTACTAACGCAGTAAGGGCTATTTTTTCATATTTTGTCCTCTTTTTTAGTAATTAAAGTTGGTTATAAGTGCCATTGATATTGTGTAAATTGCTTCCTTTTGGTAATTTCACTAAATAATACTTTAAAATACATTTTCAAAATTTTCATGAAAATTAGCATGAATCTGGAGGCGTGCCGTTTTAAAATATAAAAGAGAATCTAATTGAACTGTATTCAGGCCTTCCATTTTCGGTGTGATTTATGAGTCCTTCCGGGGAGGGAAATATTTCCTAACACATATATCATGATCTAAGTAATTAATTTAATTCGAAACCAAATGTCATCGACATTATAATTTCTCACTAGCGGAAATAAAAGTGAATTCCTATTATGAATATATGACCTCATTAACTTTGTTTGAAATCAGGTAATAAAAGGGAACGCAATGACTGTGCGAAAATAAAGAAACTCGCCCTTGCCTATCAAAATGTCAATATTTGAAGTTGACTATTAAGTGGAGATATTATTATCCAGCGAAAAGAGGTCACGACCGCATTGTTGTTTTATGTATATAAATAAATAAAAATAAATACCTGCTTCAAATGACAGGCGATAATAGTGGTTATGTATATACATACAGTGTGCCAAGAGTTGTCCGCTCTTGATTGATGTCATTTATATTGACACCGTATTCAAGTATACTAAGAGTTGTCCGCCCTTGATTGACCTAATATTGTGACAACTTTAAAGTATGCAAAGAGTTGTCTGCGCTTGATCGACCTTATATTGTGACACCTTTTAAGTACGCGCATGATCGACCTAATATTGTAACAACTTTTAAGTATGCAAAGAGTTGTCTGCGCTTGATCGACCTTATAATTAGTGAACACCATTTTAAGTAAGACAAGAGTTTGTAACGCCCAATTCGAATTGACCACTAAATATTGTGACACCTTAAATTATGAAGCCAAAAAGAAGTTGTCCGTTTATCATTGAGATAACATGAATTTCATGCATTATTAAGGAGCATTGGTAACTATAATTTTTTCATTTCATATAATGCAATTTTTTGGAAGACCATTACTTTCTTAAAAATACAATCAAGTAACTTTTTTTTTCAGCAGATTAAGTGTAAGCTATACGACTTTTTTTAAATTATCAACATAGATAAATGAACAAATAAAAGAAATTTTTTACTAAAGAGAAAAGTAAAAACATGAAATATAAAATTAATCATACAAACTACAGGGAACATAACATGTAAGATCTTGTATACACAAAGCCCCAGGCCAAAAAGGCGCCTTAAAATACTAGAGGGGTGCAAAACATCTAATTTGTTTTATTTCAAATATTATTTAAAGTGACTTTATGGCCAACACCAAAACTTAAAGGGTGAGTGCTCAGGTTAAATTAAAATAACTTAAAATTTTGTCAAATTTGAGAGTGTATCAATTATGATAAATTTACGTTACCTGAGTTGAACATTGACCTCACCCTAGACACCCGATGACCGCATTTAAAATATCATTATAAAGATCAGTATTGGTATCAAATTTACCAAATAGAGATTATAAAATCGGGTGAGAGAAATTTTTATTTTTTAAAATTTTTAAGGCAATTTTCACTTACAAAAAATAAAAAATGTCAATTATCAATTATTGTTCGATCGCCATTGAAATAATCTTTTGAAATATTCAACTAATTTTTCTCAGCTTGACATTGAAAAAATGAAATGAGCATAACTGCACTTTGAAGTTTAAAATGCTATATATCTACTGCAAAAATTATTGTTTTTCGAATAGATAAAAGAATACTTCTAAAATGTTTGTTTTAAGTTATTATGTAATAATAATAATAATAATAATAATAATAATAATAATAATAATAATAATAATAATAATAATGATAATATAAAATTGAATAAATTGATAAATTAATAAATTAATAAAAGAAAACAAATAAAATAATAATAATAATAATAATATTGATAAATTAAAAGATATTAAAAAAGTAAAAAAATAAAATAAAAATTAAATATATTTATAAACATTATTCTCAATTTTAAAAATATAAATACAGTAAATGATTGAAAAAAAAATACATTTATTCAAATGCGAAAGCAATATTTGATTTGTAAACCGCACCCAAAACTTTAGAACCGAAGTGTTCTGTATTCATTATTGGATACCTATTCAGCGCTGGGTTTGATTTTTTTCTTTTATATTTTTACATTCATTTCTTATGTAACACTTTTGTTATGACAAAGGAAGTAAAACGGGCCTGCATTTAAACCCCGTCTGATAAATAGATATATAAAAAGTCTACATAAAACAACTTGAACATTCCTTTCGGTGAAATGATTATAAATTGACATTCACATGATAATATGAAAAAATATATGCTGTCACTAGAAAAAGAGTAAGACTTTGTAGAATGCAGTTACGTTTTTACGTCACAGTTTTATAATTAAGGTGGTCTTTAAGTTTTATTTTTAAAACAATATCATATTGATTATCATATTGATAGCATGTGCATACTATGCCAGGACAATTCCCAAAGACGGTTTTGCATAGTTCGTAAAAATATGCAAGTTTAAGAATACTTTAACAAATAAAAAGCAATCAATCGCTCAATTAATATATCGGTCGGTCGGCTGCCCGCTCAATCGATCGATAGATCGATCAATCAATCAATCAATCAATCAATTATTCAATCAAGCAAACAATCAATCAATCAATCAAACAACTATTAAAACAAGCAATCAATCGTCGACCAATTGATCAATCAAATAATCAATCACTTATTGAATCAATCAATCAATCATTTAATAAATCAATCATTGAATCAATATTTCAATCAATCAATCAATCAATCAATCATTGAATCAATCAATCAATCAACCTCGAATAAAATAAGATGGTCGTGACGGGACTTTAAAACAACACGCTTAAAAGTGTCACCATTTCCTGTGTCAACTTAAGATACGTGAACGCTACTGCTCCATTTTTTTCCCTCGACTCGTGACGAGGTTGAAAAACCTACATATTGTAAATAAACCCCATTTTGCTTACACTGGTCGATACTTAAGTACCAGTTCACATGTTATCAATAAACTGTTCAAGATTTTGCATTGAACGTAACTGGTGTATACTATATGTGCGCGTGTTTCAGGAGTATTAACTTTTAATGGATAGCAAATTTAAGTGATTTTGTTTATTAAACCATTCATAAAGTAAGTAATTTTGACAAAGTTATGATTCTATGAATATAGATCAGTGTTAACTGTCAGATGCTAACGTGAAAGGTGAACGAGCAATATATTATTTACTGATTTACTTATTTTTGTATCATAAATGATTGTATGCATGTTTGTTTTGTTTGTCTCTGGTTTGGTTTGAGTATCAATTTTTATCTAACCTGGAGGTATATATTGTAATGAAAATTTGTATAATTCTTGGTTGCGTCATCATATACGTAAACTTTTCATAGTTTTGTTGTTGTTGTTGTTGTTGTACATGTGGTGGTGGTGGTGGTGGAATTCATATCCAATGTGTAATGGATAACTAACAAGTAACCGAGTGGTTAACTCGTCTGACCATTGATTTAAGGATTGCTGGCCGCGTGGGTTCGATATCTAAAAGGAGCACGACGTTGTTTCATTGAGCAAGGAACTTTACATTCACTGCTGAATGTTGGTTGGATGCAAGTCCAACTAATTGTACTGCGCGACGAAATATTGTGCTATTTTCGTGCCTGGGCAATATCTCGCCTCTAAAAGCGAGATTCTGACCCAGAACGAAAATATCTCAGAATCAAGCTTTGGCACGTCAATATATTTTGACTAGTTGGGTGCAGGAACGGAGTCGAGAGTGTGTATTATAAAACATTATTAGTATATCCCCTTGTAGTTGCATAGTTCCCTTTCTTCTTAAATGAAGCGGTAAATATCGGATATTTCCGGTAATTGCCCTTTTAAGGCATATTTAAAAAACTTATGTTTAAATCACTTTTGTCACGTGAGAGGGTGTTTTCCGCTGTGACGTCATTAAGTTAGGAAATACCAATATGGCGGCTTGAATAAAGGGATAATTATGGCTTGAAATCCTTATCAGTTAAATTTTACAATTTACCAGCTGAATAAAAGCAATTTTCTCATTGATTAATTTACTAATATTTACATTGTTTTTACCATTTCAATTTACTGTTTAACTATACGTGAGGCCCGTGGCCGAATGGTTTCAAACAAGTCACCGCTGTAGGTTAGAATCCCGGAAGGGACTTTGGATTCTTTTATGTGAGGAAGCTTTCGAGCAACACAGTGCATTGTTACATTACAGTTCATTCTCGCATTTCTGGTTAATTTTCATTCGACTGCTCTCTTAACTTTGATTGTGACGTTTTACGAAAATGCGTGTACAATCAATGCGACCTTGACCCTTGATATCATTGGCAATACACGTGTTCTTTATTATTATATTGTCTTGAGCACAGCCTTGACGTTTCCGATCTGTAAGAGATAGCAACGTATCATCTAAACAACTTTTTAAAGAACTAATCATTATCTGCAACAAGTATATGTACTGCAATCGGGAGATTTTAAAATCATTAAAATCTGTTGATAATGGATTGCAAGTGTTTATCTTAAGAGCAATCACACCCAAATTAGGTAATTCCGGGAAACGGTGCGGACTGACACGGAATTTATCGATGCGTTCGATTCGGCATCAATGCATCCTGTAAAAAGTTATGAATAAGTAATGAGTCTGCTGATACTGATCAGTTATTCATGAAAAACGCTTACTCAGCAGTTTAAACATTTTTCATTTGCTTTGACAGCGTTACGTTAGAATTGCTGTTTTTAATTATTATCTTTTTTTTAAAACTTGATATCCGTGATGCATAGCAAAATTCGATAGATTGGAAGCAGTTTAAACTAAAATTATTTATGATGAAAATCAAACCTCTGACGTTCATTATGAAACGTTTTGGACTGTAAATACAGGTTTTTATATCCAGTTCTTTTCTGTTTATAAACGTCATTTTGACTAATAAGTGCATCAAACAAAAAAAAAGACGTCAGTTGAAAGTAGAAATTTACATAATATAAAGAAAAATATAGCCGTATTAAATCAGTATTTGTTTCATTCTCTTTTCTTGCAGATGCACGTAAGGTCACGTGTTGCTAGAGACCCTTTACAAGCGTCTGAAGGTAACAGAGAGTTCAAGATGGCCGACACAACGATTTCTCCGAATGGAAATAAAGTGGCCGACGTGAGCATGTATAACGGCCACCCTTATGGAAAGGACACGATTATAACGACTAAAACTGGTGATCTGATGAAATCACCGTCGATATCTTCACAAGATAGTTGTACAAAATTGACACTTGATAAAACGGACGATGACATCACGTGTTGTGCACGTGACAGTGCTGCGTATTCTGTGCTTAAACTTGCCGTATGTTTCGTCTGCGGAATAATATTTGGAATGATGTTTACGTATAGTCGAGGTAGGTGAAAAGAACACTCTTCATTGGCTGGTATAAATTCGACAAATTTCGTCTTCTTCCGTGACTTAGCGCAATAAAAGATCTTGTCACCACATCTGCTAACAGACACGGAAAGAGCCGAAGATTGCCGAATTTATACGAGCAATAATTGATAAATTAGTATTACTTATACCTTTAGATATATATTTATGCTATATTTGGTGTTGAACATAAACTAAGGAAAGGATCATTTATGGCCAGGTGGTTCAGTATACTATCCTTAAATAACCTGCACTTCGTCAATGAAAGTTGGAACTTGGGTCGGCGGCGCCCGCTCGTTTGTAAAATAGTCTGATGATACGCAGACTTTGTCCTCTTTTCGAGAAGTAAAAAAATGGGAAATCGCCAAATGACCTTTGGAGTGTCAATGTGATTTAAAACGTAATCAATCAAGAATGGTCAAATATTGATAGCCTGATTAGGTCTAGACACTGTCGAAACACCTTCAATGACATTCCGGTCACTTGCTTTACAAAATAGGCGGGAAATGTAGAAAAATCAGGTCAATTTATCGTCTGCGTATGAGTACACTAACTTGATATGACAAAATCAGTAGTTCATCTTTTGATATGTCGAGTGTCATAATTGACATAAGCTTGTCAAGGTGACATTTCAATTGTCAAACTCATGATTAACTATATGATACACGTATGTCAGTTGAGGTTTGTACGAATGTTTGCATTCCCGAAATCGATCTCGATTCGGTATATTCCGTAATATTCCGGTCTTTTCTGTCTTACATCGGTAATTTCCGTCAAATTTCAAATTATGAAAGGAACGGAAAGTTCGGATTTATCTATTCGTTCACCTGTATTTTAATACCCTTCACAATTTCTTTGACACTCCAACGCGTCCATGATTTTTGGTCATGGTTATCACATGTTTTTCATATGAATAAAATCTCATATGTAAAATATATGTGAAATTTCATATGTTTTTCAGAAGATAATTTTTTGGATCATGATTATATTCTGCTGTTTTTCACTTTGACCAGTCTCGATTATATTCTACATGATTGAAAACAAATTCTTATAAAATGTTCTTGATACATGCATCTGCCCCACACTAGTAGGAATTAAGTGTAAAAGCACTTACGGAATTTGACATTTTGCTCTATGTTAAAGATTATAATAAAAAAGATAGATAAAATAAAATAAGATGAAATAAAATTGAATTAAATTAAATAAAAAAGAAAAACAATGAATAAAAATATATGCAAAAAATGAATAAAAATAAATAAATACGCGTCAAAAGTAAAGGAAAAAAATGAGAAAAAACTAAATAAACTATATTTGTTTATTTAGTAATCTCAGTCACTAGGCGGATGGGAAAAAAAGGTTTAATATATTTTTCAATAACCTAATCTTATATGACCTTGTAGCAGTCAATTATTGGCGATTTAAAAATTTACTGATAATGTTTCACCGTATTTTAAGTTCGTTTCACCAAAAAAAAAAGTTCAAAAAATAGTGTTTTGATGATTTTCTAGTGTATGAAAGCTATTGAGTTCTAAAAGTTCAACAAAAAGTATACGAGAATTGAGTAAAGAATAACGTGCATTACGTGAAATATGAAATACAGGATCGCAGTGAATGCCTTAAGATAAGAGCCAACCGACGAAAAATACAACGTAATCTATTTGAGATCAATTAAATTAAAAATTAAAAAAAAAGAAGTTTTGAAAGTTATTTTTCGATTTTATTCGTAGCGATTTCTTTTTTATCGAAGCCTATATTTTACCCGCGTGGGAATTCGGAACGTCTCTGGCAGAATCATATCAAAAGTCACTGACCTATATCCGCATGCATTCATATCGTCAATCAAGTGTCAGGCTTTGATGTGTGGGTGGTCGAAGGTTTGATTCGCCCACAGGTGATAATAAAAACATTTTAAAAAAATGGTACCGCTTAAATCCATGCTCTTCGTTTATATCAAGACAACAATTTTTGAAAAAAATAACAAAATAAAAACACTCACAAAACAACAAAAGAAAACAACACCAATGAAAAGGACTTTTATCATGTGCATCATGCCAACGGGGCAACACGTGTCTTCAGTTGTTACTTTAAACTGTTAAGCTCATTAAAAATGAATAATCATTAGGAAAACAACAACAACAACAACAAAAAAGACCAAAACCATCTATATGAAATTATGTTTATATATAACTACGTACAATATAAAGTAATTTAATAACACCAGTACATTGATTGAATGTTGTATATATCATTTAATGTTTAGGTTAAACGTCCGTTTGATATACAGTAGAATCCTTACTTAAGACCACCCCGGAATAAGGACCAGCCCTCTATTAAAATAACGGAATTTTATGTTCTTTATGTCAATAGTTACATGTACATAATCCAGCATTAAGACAACCCCGCTTATCCACTTTTAAGACCACCAGAATTAAGACCACTGATATTAAAGTCAACTCCCACCTAGATCATCAAAATTCAAATCAAATTCTTTATTTCTCTCAGTGCATCATACATGATACAAACATAAGGTATATAACAATTAACATTTGTAAAAAATATCAAAAATGTGTTGTTATTATCATGACAACTTATTTCATAGGGTGTCAAAAACTGTTATTACTGTGGATTCTACTATTACATGTGAACATATATACTTCAGAGTTAAAGGTATACTATCCCGTTCGGATGAGCAGTAATTAAATCACGAAAGCCTTATGCTTTGTTGATTTAATGACAAAGCATCTAAACAGTAAACTGTGAAAGTAATAAAATATATAGCAAGAAAAGTTAGCATTGAATTCATTTATCTTCTATAACATGCTTTAAATATACCAACTTACTGACAATAAATCATTCACGAACTACGTTAAGAGGAGACGAAATTTAATTAACGTCATTTTTGTCGTCATCACGTACATGACGTCAAACGGCGTATGCTGTCTCAAAATCGTTCAAAATTATATTCTATTTTTAACACACAAAAACTGTATTTAATCGTGCTAGAATTGATCGCTACGTAACGTAACAGTAGGTCTATCATCTACTCAATGAGAATAAGCGTTGCGTTGTGACGTCATATTGTGACGTCATCATTTTAAACGCAATAATTATTATTTACTGCGCCATGTGTTTTGTCCATTACATGAATCGGCAAGTTTCTCAAACGTATTTATGGCTTCTTTTATCTTTAATTTGCTTTTTCACTACCTTTTGTCTCCCATATTTAACTCTTTATAATAGAACATTTAACTGTGAAACGGGATACAGTTCTATTTCACGATACAGTCAGTTTATGTGAGGTCAGGTTTCAACATTTTTACATCAAAAGGAATTTATTATTTGTACCCTATCTCAATGATGCCGGCCGTATGTAAACATACCCGGGTCGACCCGGAGTAAAACATATCACTATGACGAAGCATCTTTTCCCTGTGGACTGGTTTACAGTGTTTGTTTAAGCAAGACTGGTATCTTGATAAGAGATAGGGGCTAAAGAGAGGAAAAAACATCAACATCCGATCAAGCTGATATTGTTTACACGATGCTGGTGAGTTTTCCGCATTTCTTTAGAAACCATAGATTATAATAACCGGTGAAAATTGGCGAGGATGGGGACTTCGGTGGGCAGGGGGGCGGGGGGGGGGGAGGGGGGTGGCTGAAGTTAAATAAATTCGTTGTGTTTGACTGCTTAACAACAGGGCTCTGAAGATAAATACGATGCACTTAAAACGTAAAGTCGTGCCTTTTTCAATATCAAGACAGTACAACAAGGACAGATGTCACGTACACTTTCTGGACCGGAAACGGATATTACGATTATCTAGGCATGCGCACTTTCAAATATACTGGTCATTTTTCCAAATTCAAATTCGCGCGGCAATGAGTTTGCAACTTTTATAAGAGAATCCACTCATCGGGGCACATTTGCTACTTGCCGTTGATTTATGTGTCGCAAACTGCACAAGGGGTGGAATAAATTACGTATAAATAGAAATACCGACTTTTGGAGCATCTTTTGACGAAAGAACTACCGCAGTTTGTGTCAGAAAAGTTCCCTGTTCTCACACGACGTTAAGATAGGTTTTCATCACTTGGAATACTATACAGTTGTTATTTAGCTATAAATGTCTCCTTATTGCCGTAAAACGGTTGTTTATTATGAATGTCGTGAAAACAAATATGGCTGACTTTGCAATGACTCAGCAATTTTGGTGGTTATAAACTTCTTTTTTATGTTTGATACATACATATATTTAAAGGTATCACTTAATCTAATTGACCAGCGATTTTGAAAGTCTGCAAATTAAGGTTTCAGTTTGCCACTATGATCCTCATAATTCTTCTAAAGAAACCATCGTTATACCGTGTGAAAGTCGGTGGCAGTGGTCAAAGTTCAACCTCCAAATATAACGCTTGGAACTATAACTATGTGTTGCTACGATTGTCTTTCTTTTTGTGTGGCTGTCCATATATTCATTTGTCATACAGAATTTTATTTCAATAAATAACTAGTGGCAGATGTCCATTTATGACATTATTAAAATACCTCCAGGTAAGAAAACTCCTATATATACATGAACTATATAGGTGTTAACCTCAGTTACTTTATCATTTGGTAACCGCTTGTACTTTATAACAATAGTTTTATAATAAATATTTACAAGTCCAACTGACCTAATAGTATTGAAGGTGTTTTGCTTTGCAACCTAGATATCGTGAGTTCGAGTCCAGTCGCGGCTGCAACCAACCATTCTTATATGACGTCACTATTGGTTAGCTCAAGGATACGGTCCCGACAGTGGTTCGAATAGACTACAAACAGCTGTTTTAATATGTAGCGCGTTTAAATTATTTACAACAGTTAAGCAACTTTACGCTCGTGCGCACGTGCTTCAAAGCAGCAGATCAGGATGGGCATAATTATGTAGAGATCAAATATCGTCCAATTATATAGATCAATAATCATTATAAATTATTGATGAAAAAATAATTAAATATCGTTGTTAATCAAATTGTAATTGCAGATTCTTTTTCAAATCTGACTTTAAAAGCATCTGAAATTAATTACAATGTAACAATATTATATTTGCAACCGTCACGGTTTATTTAATCCGATGCGATTAACCGAAAATAATAAAGGAAATAATACAATCCGTTTATACGGACTACTTTTTTTCGCCCCGTTAATCCGTATCTATTATTGTTTGACATTAATTGTTAATTAGTTCATGCCTTTGTAAGGCCATCTCTGTCCTTTGTCGTGTATATAATTGGCCTTTTGAAGGTGGAATTAATTATTAAGGTCGTTTAAATGGAACTGTTCAGATGGAACAAAAATATTTATGATGGATTATATTGGAAAAATAGAATATATATAAGCAGTGTTGTGCGCGAGAATTGCAGATATTATATTCTAACGGAAGCCTTCTTGTTTTCCGGGCAATAAATTCTGATATAGCATTGACGTGGGTGCTTTTGAATTCGAGTTGGTGTATAATTTATTGACTTGAATGGATCTGTTTTTTTTTTCAGTGTTAATTGTTTTGAATCAGCAAATATCTGTGCTCATGAAAAAAGGAATATAAATCAATTGGATTATTTGTAATTGATAAAACTGAAAGGAATTTATAGGCTCCCTTTTTACTTACTTAGGTTCATTTGTGTTCCTTTTGTTTCATTTTTTTCTTTTGTTCATTTAGCTTAAGGACGCAATTAGGCCTCCGATACGAATTAAATGTTCCTACTGCTCAGCGATTCAATAAAGGTTTTAGAGCGAATGTTAGATGCTTATCAACTGAAGAAAGTATCACGTAAAAAATAATCGTATAAAAAATCGTATAAAATAATCGTAATTTAAACAAAGTAAGCTACTATTTTGACTTTCATACAAAATATTTAATCACTTTATGTGTACAAATTGCTTAATCACATTAGTAAGATCTTCAATTCGATCGATGATGAAAACTAGGTTTTGCATTGAATGAAAAAATGAACGAACGAACGGACAAAAATGTGTTTGAACTAAACGCTCCTGACGTTTGTCGAGTTGATACTTAAAGTTACATAGTATAGATAATATGATGTAATGATATTGAATAAATGATAATGCTAATTATAGATAATTCAATATAATTAATTATACGTATTTCGTGTGATGATTTTTTTTTGTTTTTTTTTTTATTTATTGAAACTTGTATAATAAAGTATATAAATGTTCTCTTTTAAACTATTTAAACATTATGCATCGATGCATTTTCTGCTCGTTTTGTTAAATTTTATCAAACGAATTATTGGCTCGGTGTTACAGCAGACGACACAGGGCCCATAAATTATGATAAAAAGATCCACATATTTTCTCCCCCTTATCGGTTTGTATATTTAGGAATGTGATTGAAAAAGACAAACATAGAGCGATTGTCATTTTAGGATGTAACATACGCTTTCAATATTCTTAACAAATCCGTATGCGTGTATATGTTTGTGTGTGTTTTTTTAAAGTTAATAACTCTATTTTATTCTCTTTATTTCTTTGGAAAATCAGCAGTTTATTCATCGAGTGTGGCTCCACGATATAGAAACTGTTTGCTTTATGTGGACTAATAAGTGTTTTAAATTGTGTGGATTTTTTTTTTGTTTTATATTTTTTAGACAGTGCAATAGAGAGTTTGTAAAGATTTAATTTTGGATTTACTTAGGGGAATGGATGATAATGGTTGTTAGTAAACATTCCGTAACACGCATCTGTATCTGAGAAACGCTTTCTGTTTTTGCAATACATGTAAGCGTAGTAATTGTTTTCGCAAGTTGTACATGTGCTTTCAATACGAACTTATTTGACATTTACTCCTTCGGAATTTGTTTAGAAACCGCAAAAAATGTTTAAGGAATAGTACAAAAATAAACCTCCGGGTTATTATGATTAAAATAAAAACTCTCGTCCTAGATAAACGTTTAAAGTACATGTAATAACAATAAAAATATTCTGCTACTGTCCGAATTTACATTTATCGCGTTAAAGCTGCGAGCGTCCAGATTGCTTCAGAATCAATAAAAAAAAATATTTCGAAGTAAATGAAATGTGAAAATAGGAAAAACTATTTCGTATATGGTTAACTTTTCATATTTTGTCGCCATTTTGCTACCCCGTTTCTATACAATTTATTTCTCTACATTATTGTATATTTTTTGACACGGTTTTGGTAAATGAATTCGTTTCGAAGTGCCTTAGGCTTGCTCAAAATCGCTTTATTTGTTCACTTGTCAATACAGGTCAATAATATTTGGAAAGCAAAAAGAAACAACAACAACAACAACAAATATTGATCGATTTTCAACCCGAGGCATTCTTAGCGTTAAGGGAGAAAATTAAAGATATAAGTAAGCAGAGAAAACAACAACAATAACAACAGCAACAACAACAACAAAAAAAAACAGATTTTTTTTCACGTTACTGTCCAGAACTTAATCGAATTATTCAGTTTAATTTTTTTACAGGGCGTACATTGGTCTCTTTTCGCGGTAGATTATTTTGCGACATTAATTTTAAAGGTGGTTGCGAAATTTAACGGCACGTGCGACATCAAGTGACGTTTTGAGATATAAACATACACTCTCATGATTTTACCATCATTTTTATTCAAATAATATACCAGGTCTTTAATCGAATAAACCGTTCAAATTCAAAAAAATATCAAATATATTTCAAAATTATAAAATTGATATTTGAAATCAGTCTTCAATAGATAAAAACTTGTGTTACTTCCTTTCCGGACATTGTCTTAAAGTTTGATCAAAGATAGTATATGTTATGGAAAGCCGGGCATGTTTTCTTAAATAATGAAATTCGAGTTAATAATTGAATAAGGGTATGGAATGCCGGCATTGTCTTCTTTTTTGTATTAGAAAACGTATTTGCGTATCATTCGAAGGTTTGATATTATTTTGTTAAAAACATTTCTGTGTTTCCAGTCAGTATACAATACAAAGCGTATGTTGAATTGTGTAACCAATATACGTGTAGGTACTATATATAGATAGGGGTTAGAGTCGATGACTTCTAATCTAGTTACCTTTCTGGCGTGGGTTCGATCCCTGGGAGATGCTTTGGTAGTTTAGCGCGGAGGAAGGTAGTCTAGTACTGGTGCAACTCTCCAGGAACGATGGTTTGGAAACTACCCGCCTATATGACTGAAATACTGTTGGGAAAAGGCGTAAAAATGAAACGAACAAACAAAAAACACTTTACTTATTCTACATACATCAATCAGAGGAAGAAAAAAAACATATCACCGCAAAAATATTCCATTTTCATTGCAAATATTTATGTACGTGATTAACAAAAAGCATGATTTCAGAACATCTCTGTCCGGAAATACCTGTAGATACATACACAACGGGATTAATTGCTTATAAGTAACATGAAGATACCTGGAAATTATGATATTCGCTTGAATTCTTGACCTAATTTCTAACATATTTTTGTTTTAAAGTTATTGGAAATAAACATCTGAAAATTTTATACTCGCTCTATGGAATAACACACCTTTTTTGTGTGCCTGGATATATATTGTTTCTTTGGAGATTAATTGCGCTCGGATTACATTTTTTATATCATAAACTTAATAATTTATTCTCTTGGAGAGGGAAAGACTGTTACTTTTCTATGGTTTCTATAGCAACGGAGTTCTTATTGGTATTGTAAACGTGTTTTATTAGTCTATAAACATATAAATACTGACTAATTTATTTCTTGGGAACAATAAAGCGAAAAGGGCATTTATTTTTTTTTCCATTTTTATTACATTGTATATTTTAAGTTTTACTGGCATGATACGTTTTAGTTCAAGGAAGAGGTTTTTTTGCGGTGTATGATATTTGTGTATAAACTCAAGCTGTTCGTCTGAAATCATATTTGAAAGTTTGTTTTTGATATAAATCATCCAAAGAGTAAAAATCTGTTGGTTTATTTGATGTAAATCATGGCCCGCTATGATATTCGTATTATATATTTGGTATACGTGAGCCACTATAACATCAAAGCACCGACAATAAATTTAATCAGCTCTTCTTGCGCGTGTTCTCCACGATATTGTCAAAAAAATGACTTAAAGATTTAAAAGTTTTAATCATTTATTAAAGAAAAACATTATATTAGAAGCATATTTTAACATATTGTGAATACAAGTTCACCAAGGATGTAACAGTGGTAAAAACAACCCCGGGAAAGATTGGGGGGGATTCGGTGAGATTGGGGGGATTCGGTAAGATGGGGGGATTCGGTAAGATGGGGGGTTTGGGATTCGTGGTCTTACCTCCCCGTTTGTCCCCAACATTGTTTAGCCAATCCAATGCTTTTAATTTTAGACCAGAATAATGGAGGTTGTACAACTTTCAATGCGAGGGAATCCCTCCTGGGTATTTGATAATTTCCTTCCGTCTGCCTTAAGCGGTGAAGAGAGGGGAAGGGGGTTGCCTAAACTGGACATTTAGTTATTTCAAAAGTCAAAATACATGCCACCCACGATGCTAGGATGGTAATGGTGGTATATACGGATGGGGCGAGGCATAGCTTCAAAATACTGAAACATTTATTATACATGTACAAATGTCAGTGAATTCAAGTGATAGATTTTTGCTAGATTTTTATTTTGTCACACGGTCATCAACCGCATATTAGGATAATAAAAATGACAATGAGAGAAATAGTCCGGCAGGCTGAAATAAAAAAGTACATCACCTGTTTATATAAATCGAGAAAAAAAAAAGAATATCATGTATATTTTTTCGTTAAAAAATACTTTACCAAAAATTTCACCATTTAAAGCGTTAAATTAGCGGAATGAATAATAAACGCTTGGTGTCGTCTGCAAATCAATACACGCTTAGTCATGTAGATCGTTTAAAGGTATATTATATACATAGGCCGACGAAAGACCGTATCACGTTCGCATGATTTGACAATTTTTTTTTTTCATTTTTTTTTATTTTATCTTCACGCTCGGTTACACAAACAAAAAAATGAAAGTAGTAAATATTGTATTAGCATCATAATACAAATAATTGTTATTGTTCTTTTTTTCCTCTTCGTAATTTTTAGAAAAAAATGTAAAATATTTCGAGTTTTTAACAGTTTTTATTACAGGCTTAAATAGTCTTAAAAATGCTAATAATTTCTTTTTTCTAAAACGTTTTAACTTTATATTTCATGTTACAGTTTCCAAAATTTAATGTTAATCATTGGCCTTATAGCTAAGCCATTATTTGCATCCTTTTACGTTTAAAACCCTATCTTTTATGGCGGAATAATATTAATTTTGTTCCTGAACAAATCATTCTGTTTACGTACAATTGAATATACATGCGTGTCAAATAACAGAAACATTCTATGTTACAACTCCCTCGATAATCGATCATATAGGATTATTGAACCAATCTAATTGAACTGTTGATAAATTTTATATATAAAATTTTTTCATAAGATATAGCTTAGTTGAATGCGCCTTTAAGATAATACATGAGCCGCGTCCCGACAAAACCAACATAATGGGTTTGCGACCAGCATGGATCCAGACCAGCTTGCGCATCCGCGCAGTATGATCAGGATCCAAGTTTCTCTACTTGTAATAGAGTTGGTAAGCGAACAGCATGGATCCTGATCAGACTGCGCGGATGCACAGGCTGGTCTGGATCCATGCTGGTCGCAAACGCACTATGTTGGTTTTGTCGTGACACGGCTCATATACTTATAAGTGTCAATTTTAAATACGTACACTACCTTCGCCGATCAATACATGATCAGGACAGTAAGGTATTGGTAAATTAAATGGTTTGAAAAAAAATATACACTGATCGAAACATGTATATTTTTGTATGGAAGACAAACACAGTATAAATGTGCACCAAATATGTTTGATTATAAAGTGCAAGTATGTAGATTAAACACGTCTTAAGATTTTAGCGTTATATGATTTATTTACGATAAATCATTGATAAATTGAAATTAAATCGCCTTTTTACTACAAGATTAAATTAATCTATTCCCATCAAGATTTAACGCTGATTTTGTTACACCGTCATTAACCTTGGGAGAAAATGTAAACACGCCGGTTTTTGAATGACAATGCACTTTTTCTTCACATGCCGTCGTTGCAACACCGCGCTTAAGTCAACATGAAACGTTATCGTGCGAATCATTTAAAGCTAGATCTTTCATTCATATATTTTCAGTTGAATAAACTCGTTCGTTTTCTTGTTACACTTTTTGGTTTGTACTGCTGAAAGTGCCGGGGGTCTTTTCCGTACAATCTTCGTTTTGTTTAAACTCCGTCTCAACGTCACGTGCCGTGTAAATTCGTCCGCGTTAATGACGTCACAATGATATTAAAGAAACACTTTTACTACCGTGATAGCGTAATAAGTAATTTGATTTTTTATTGATGAACATGAATTTTAAAGTTTATATGCGGAAAAAATTTGCAGGAATAGCAAAAAATGTTACTATGTGATTTCGTTTACAGTTAATTGATGAGAATGAAAAGGGGAGTGTGTTACTTATATTAGATTTTAACAAAAGTTTTTAAAAAAAGTATATTTTGGAGAAAGGAAGCTTTCTTTACTGAAATTTTCATACATGGAACAGGAAATTCGAAAAAGGAATTCTAAAACTATGGAAGACAAGGAATTAAATAACTCGTGCTGCAAGTCAGATATGCACGAGAAAACCGTGCATCTTAATGATATTAAAATAATCAATGGACGAAAAGGATCATTAACTCCGGAAAAGGAACTAAATGGACATGCACGAGAAAATTCGTGCTGCCTTTGGGTTCCTTTCAAACTTAGCATTTCTTTGATTGTTGGAGTTGTATTTGGATTTTGTGTTCACAAAGGAAGAGGTAAGCAGCCAGAGACATTGTTTCTGTTAACATGATGCGCTTCCCCCTTTATTTGGTTTGCAGGTTGGACATATTTTCTTCCTGGCGGCGTACTTTAGGCCACTGGCTTCCAGTGCATGCATTTGCCTCCTCACCGCTGTGGGATCGAACCCCGCCAGAGATTTCGAATTATTTTATGTGAGAAAACAATTAACCTATATAGTATAGCTAACGAAATGTAAGTGGTTCTATTCAGACGCCCGCACTTAAATGAAATAATGCACGTGCCACGTGATTGTCACGTGAGTGTCACGTGAAGTATTGCTCCCTCAGTGTAGTTAGTAACATATTTATTGCAAAATTGATAATAAGGCCACCGGCCGCATCACTTGACGTCCTCCGATTAAAATATTTGGCCTAATATTTAATACAGAACAATAAATTATCTTTATTAATACCAATTTGATTGTTAGTATGCCTACACAATTTTTATTTCTTGTCCATCATTTTAATATAAAATCTCAAATTTTCTCATTAGACCATGCTTTACAAATTACTCCAGTTTTAATATTTTCATGTGTAACAATCGGCGTAAAAACCTACTAACCAAACAATCAAACTGACAAACTTTTCATTTGAAAAAAAAAGAAGAAATCTTTATTTAATGGACACTTATATTTTAATAAATAACAGTAAAATAGTCTTAGCCTTTTTAGGTATCTGTTGCTTTATTGGTCTCTTTGTGTCAAACGGACACTGTGATGGTCATTCAGTACGGGTAAAGGAATACTTCGAGTAAAGGAATACTTCGGTTGCCCCCAGCCCCATCCACGCATTATTTCAGACACAAGTCGGCATTTGAGCCGAATAATTGTAAAGTGAAAAAGCTTGTAATATATCCTCGCATACTATAAATTAATTTCATGTCGCTGTCGGGGATTCGAACCCACGAAATATGTCTGCCTTTATTTTATTCATTACTGTACAATTTTTTTTCCTTGTGTAGCTTTACTAGTCCAAAGATGTATTATAATCCCACGTCTGTCTGATAGATTTTTATTATTTAAATTTGAATTAAATCTAGATTAGTTCTCACCATCATTGCGGTTGAAATATAATCAAAGCTATTATAACAAAATGAAATTATTACGATGACACCGGTTAATATCTCTCTAAAACCATATAGGTATGATTAATACGTGTTTTTTCCATATCTTATAAATTTTCTTATAATGAATTTGACACGAAAGACTGATATTTAATATAGCGTACATAATATACCGACATTGTAACTAGATATACGCCGCTTTCAATAGAAAAGACGACGTGAGAACTTTATATCCACTGCGCATGCGTAATGAGAAATTAAGTAAATGGTGTAATTTACGCATGAAATTATGAATGAGTCCTGAAATTACTACACACAAAACTGATCTACGCGAATGACTCTGCAATTTAGATACCGATCAAGTGACGATGTATGTTTAAAGTGTGAAAAAAGTAAGGTTAAGCAAATCATAAACGCATCGGAGGATGGAAAAAGGGTTAATAAATGTAAAAGTAAGCGGTGAATAGTATTTTAAATTATGCTTTGATCTTACTTCATGCACCGAAAACTCTTAATAATATGTAAATAAGTGATTATACATTCCTTTTTAATAATAATAAAGAATCATAAGGCTATCGTTAATGCCTGTACAAATTTGTAATGTTAAGTATATATTTTTGTTAGGTAGAGCGTGCGCTCCATGGGTCCCCGACAGCAAACCACCAGGGATCGCGGGTTCGACTTCCAGACTCGCAATTTAAGTAAGCTTACTATAATGAGCTTCCGATAAACCGAGGATCTTGAAAGTTGCACGTCTAACATCCAAAAATAAAATGACAAAGTAATTTGTGTCTTCTTGAACGAATTGCACGTTAGTGCTGCCGTCGGCAACAAAAACGCACGTGCAATTTAGTCTTAATGCGCATGTGCAAACTTTCCTCCACAAACACACAGTAAAAAACATAGAAAAACACAATACACGTGCACGCCAGTTACATTATATCATGACACGTGCATCAAACTACATCACGTTTGTTAGAACTAAAATATTACTGCACACGTGCGCGCTCAATTATGTCACGCATCGCTTGATTACGTCATTTATTTTATTTTTTCAGTGTTCGAACCGAAGACAATACGGTCACAGATGGTGTTTGAAAACTTTATTATGTTGAAGATGTTTCTGTCCGCTGTCTGTGCTGGTAAGTAGAGTGCATTTATATTAAAGACCCATCACGACCTACCAAACTTTAACAAAGCAGACTTTTTATAACGGGTATAAGTAGATGATGCCAGTTGAGTATTAACGGCAACATATATGACAAAGAGAGTCCGACTATAATGGAAAGAAGCATGCTTTCCTGCAACTTGTATCACATGTTTAACTGTTAACGGGAAAATCCCGAAAACTATTTATGAACAAAACAATTATATATACACTAAGCTGAAGAACGATTTTTATAATGACGGTATGAATAAGATTAATTTAAAACTGGCTATATCTGGAATAAGGTTAAAGAACTTTTACGAAATACCTTACGAATGTGAATGACATTTAATGATATTTAATACATCAATTGTCAACAACGGGGGATTAAAAACTACTTTAACATTTTGGGTAATCAACTTATACTGATAAAAGATTTAACACTTATTGGAAGTATCAATACGCGTAACGTAATAAAAATTAATGATATTATACATTTTAGAAGACGATTATTTAGGTTTTTCCTTTTTTTG
This sequence comes from Ruditapes philippinarum, assembly GCF_026571515.1. NCBI lineage: Eukaryota > Metazoa > Mollusca > Bivalvia > Venerida > Veneridae > Ruditapes > Ruditapes philippinarum. The sequence goes on from NW_026863206.1 coordinate 402,942, forward strand.
GCCTTTGTTCGACCGATGGCAGTTTGTTTTCACCATGACTTCCGGTAAATGTACCGGCTATTTGCCATCCTGTTCCCAGTACTTGTCGGACAAGTACCAAACAACGGTTGAGTCTACTTTAGAAATACGGTCAATTATGTTCTGTTAAGAAATTTATTGTTTTTGTTTTCTTGTTGTTTTTTTATACATTTCTCGTTAGATCAAGAATTCGCACAGTACGCCCGTCCTTGAGTAACAACAAATTTTGTCAATCATTCGCTTTTTTTTTAAAAAATTAAATAAATGAATGAATGAATAAATAAATAAATAAATAAATAAATAAATAAATAAATAAATAAATAAATAAATAAATATAAATAAATAAATAAATAAATAAATGTTACGGAAAGTTACAAATCTTACTGAATTTACACGAGATATTTGGAAGTCATTTCAGAAAACGCCTCGCCGATTACCATTCCTTTTCCGTACTTTGACGGAAAGGGACCAAGACGTTGCGATTGCGAAATAAATACATATGTTTTTAGTGGTAGAAATGTCGCTATCTATAGCATTTATATATGATAAATGATGCACGGTTTTCACGTTATTGGTTGTTTTATTTTTTTCTAGGTCAGATTGTGTTTTGCTTTTTGTCGGTTTTACCTGCTACAAAGAAATTATTTAAAGAAGCAATTGAAGAATATGTCACGTGTTTTAGTTCAAAGGGCATTCTTACCAGCGGTGTTGGGGCATTCATTCTGGGTTGTGGAATGACACTGTCAGGGGCCGTAAGTCGTGTATTGAATAATTGTAGTTAAGCTATGGTTAAGAAGCTAACGAATCTATAGTGGTATATATGCTTATGTTGAATTAATAGTCGTATATACAAATGTATATTAAATTCAATAAACAATTATAATAAGTTGTACATCAATATTTCTCAATATTTTATTCATAAGTATATATTAAATGATTTTTGGAATGAATCAAGCAACATTCTTTTAACCTTTTTCAGTGTCCCGGAATGGTCCTCGCTCAAGTAGGCTCCTGGGTGCCAAACTCAAGTAAGTCATTTTCTTTATTAGCTTTCCCACATATACAAATAAAGTATGTTATTAGCTGGTCAATTGTCGAATCTGTTCCCTGAAACAACTAGTACTGAGCCATGAGTCTAAAGTTTCTTGCTCAAGGAAACAACGGTATGCCCCTGACGAGATTTGAACCCACGCCACGCAGGTAGCGATCCTTAGACCACTGCTCTGACTCGTAAACCACTCGGCCACGACGTCACTTAATGTAGAATTTTACAGGTCAAAAAGAGTATGCTTTTATGAGGCGAGAGGTTTTAATCAAATAACCCATTATATTTAAAGCTGCACGTCTTTAGATGAGCCAAAATATCTGAAGAAAATCAATATTGAGAAAAATGTACTAAAGTTTTAAGAAAGGTAAAAGCATTAAAGATACAAGTTATATTTTTCATGTTATGTGCGGTTTAAGACTGACTTTGCAGTATTTTATCACCATATTTCTATGGCGTTACTAACGCAGTAAGGCTATTTTTGCATGTTAACGATTTTTGGTAATTTTCTTGATTGTAAGTGCCGATTGCAATATGTTAATTACTTTATTTGTTCACCTTACAATATTTTACTTTTAAATACATTTTCCAAACTTTTCATGAAAATTAACATAAAATTGGAGGCGTGCTGCATTAAGGCTATATAATAACCCGTCTGTATAATGAAGTCTTAATATTACACAAATATTTTCTTTGTTTGAAATAATAACAAGTTCCCGATATTTTCAGTAACCATATACATGTCTATGAGAAACTGTCGACTTGACAAACGTGCGAAATCCTTATTACGTCATTTATGTATTGATACGTCAGCGTTGCACTGTGTCATCTTTTTTTACTTTTTTTAAGATATATAAAAATACGGTTGCCCAATATATAGACAATAATAAAAATGTTCGGTATGCTAATTCCTTATTGAATGACGTCATTTACGTATTGATACGTTAGCGTCGCTCTGTGACATATCTTTTACTTCATTTAAACATATACTATGCTCAAATTTGATATTATAAATATTGATAATTTCTACTGTTACAGCCTGTTTGTAAATATAATATAAACATGGTTTGACTACACACAAAGAAGATATGTTATGTTTAAAAATCTACACACTATAGGTGGTCGCATTATGCATATATAGTGTCAGGCAGTTTTTTAAGAAAGGACCAACTTTACTTGTCCCGTAATAGACAACGCATCTTTCCATACATAGTTTATTCCTTCTTTTATTCATATTTACCATATTCAAGAATTTCATAGATTTCAATAAATTTCTGTGGTTAAGATATTTTATTCAATATCTTTAATCGCACCAGTATCATTTGCTCTGATATATAGTTCTTCAGTGTGTCAATTGTCGGTGTGGATACATTGTGTTTGATGTTTATGGATAGATTGAGGTGAAAACAAGTTTGATTTTGCTTGTCATGCATTATTAAATCATCTACTGATCCGAGACATATGACTATAGTTTAAGTACAAGTAAACTTCAGATTAAAAACCTCTTTAACAAATTTAAACATATTTCTTTAAAAGGTTTAAAGGTGTAACTTTAGAACAGGGCATGCAAAATTTCCGAAATTGAAGTTTTAACACCGTTAATAAAGGGACTCCACTACTGAGTTTTTTTACATCTCTAGAAAATTATTTATTTATTGTTTCTAGAGTGATTTCTATATTCTTAATGATAAACCATTATTTTTATGTTTTTCAGTATTCACATTACTGGGCTGTTTAGTCGGCGCATTGTCATACGGGCTTCTGGCACCGGCCATAGAGAGCAAGACGAAGCCAAAGAAAAAATTAAAATATCAAACGTAAGTTTTATTTTGTTCTGAGTTAAAATTTATTTACATCTGTGGATTAATAGATGCCTGTAAGTATATGAGTCACGTGATCTTGTGTTACCCCGCAATCGGAACATCCTCGGCTATCTTTCATATTATCCTTATCCGAAGCATGACGGAAGGGGCCGAAAAGTTGCGAATGAAAAATCGGTACTGGACTTGTTTGCGAAAAAAAACAACAGCAACAAAAACAGATAAACAAACTAATGCGAGCGATATAGAAATTGGCATGTGTCTTATATCGGACCGATATAGAACGATTCCTTAAAACATTCAAAACATTTTTTTTCAAGATAGTCAATCATTGTAAAACGTCTTTTTGTTGTTTTTGAAAAAACGTTTTCTTTTTGTTTTTTTCCTATGCATTATCTACCTATTTACATGTAATCAATGGTACATTTTACATATACATGTACTTGTATTTTCAAAATTCTGTCCACCCTTTCCGCGCAAATTTTTTTTAATGGACATGTCTATCTTTCATTCTAGACTAAACCATTGCTCATTTTTAGGGAAATTTTGACTGTGGTATATTTTAAATATCGATTTGGTCCCCGATCGGTTAGCGTTTTGTCAATTTATGTCACTATTCTAATAATCATGTTTTTTGAAGAGATTTTTGTTGTTGTCGGCATTTCATAATGCCAATGAACAGTCGCTTTTCGTTATTACATTTACTGAATATCTAAAATATTTTTTTTTTCAAGGTTACACCAGACGTTGAACTGGCCATACATTGCCATAGCTTTGCCAATGAGCGTGATGCTTTTCATAGTAGTCTTTGTATTGGAATATTTCTGGGACTACGAAAAAGATATCAAACAAATTGGTGTAAGTATGAGGGAGGAGTGGGCGTGGGGAGGAGTGGGCATGGGGGAGGAGTGGGCGTGGAGAGGAGTGGGCGTGGGGGAGGAGTGGGCGTGGGAGAGGAGTGGGCGTGGGGGAGGAGTGGGCGTGGGGAGGAGTGGGCGTGGGAGAGGAGTGGGCGTGGGAGAGGAGTGGGCGTGGGGGAGGAGTGGGCGTGGGGGAGGAGTGGGCGTGGGAGGCGGGTATTCTATTGTCAGGTTGATAGATTTGAAAAATTCAAAATTATGCCCTTATATTTATGCCAGTTTTAAATAAGTAATATTGAATACCATTGTATGCCCCAATATGTACGCCAATTTTTAATTAATTATATTGAATACCATTTTCATGCCCCTATACTTATGCCAATTTTAATTAAAAACATATTGAGTACCTTTTTAGCCCCAATATGTATGCCAATTTTAAATTAATATTATTGAATACCATTTGTATGCTTGCATATTTATGCCAAATTTAAATAAATAATATTTAGTACTAACGCCAATTTTAATTGAAATAAATTGCATACCATTTTTTTGGCCTTATACTATTAAATACATTTTTTATGTCCCTATACTTAGGAAGGAAGAGGGTAGCAAAAAGATTTGCTTTTGTCCGTTTGTCTGTTCGTCCGTCCATTCTGATGTCACGTCTTCCTGCTGCCTGTCTGTAGACAGACAAATATTTTTGGAAGAGATAAATACGCATGCGCAGAAAACAAATATTGTATTTGTTCGGAATAAATAAAATTTACAGAAATGAAAACAAGATACCATTTTGTATTTCAGAGGACCCCACCGCCTTATGATAATATTTTCACAGCCAGTGCTTGGAGACCGTCCATTGCAGGTATTTTCCTTGGATATTTTTTTTTAACAAATTAAAAGAATTTGCTATGAAAAAAAAATGCTAGCTTTATGACTGTATTCAACGTATAATGTAAAACGAAACCTGTACCTTTTGAAAATGGGCGAAAATTAAATTTGATTTCCTTTTTTCCGGTCTCGTATGAAAATATAGCAACAAAAAAAAAGAAGAAAAAAAAAAAGAATAAATTTAAAAGATCATTAAATCACATACACTGTTAAATATTTTTTTGCTTGAGTCAAAATTTATCAAAATCCGCTTTTTGACGAGGTTTAATTTAATGAATATCTACTTATTTTTCTGTTCAATGTATATGATAGATCTACATTATTGTTTAGCGAACATCTATTTTCGCGTAATAAGCGAAAGCTAATCTCTCGTCAAATTTCTGATTTTACAGTAGCCAGTACTGATAAAAAAATTGCATTAACCCATTTCGTAGAAGTGCAAAGTTTATTTATAGATTTAATTCTTTTAATTTCATTTTTTACAACAGCTGTGTTTTCAAATGTTTCGAGATGTTCTTAAAAATTCGTGATGCATAATTTGTATTTCAGGTGCAATTATTAGAATAATACAGTTACCACTTATATTTACTTTGTTCCACAGGTGCAATTATTGGAGTTATTCAGTTACCACTTATATTTACTGTACATGACACAATGGGCGGGTCTACAAGTTACGTCACAATCGTTTCACAATGGGTCGTCACTGACAAACTCCAGAAAATGTTCCCATATTTAGCGTCGAAACGCTGCGGACTCGGCAATTGGTGGCAGGTACGTTGCAATGACGTCATTTGTTACTGGGAAAAGCCTAATATATGATATTCACCATTTTGCTGTCATCTTCTTATCGCTTATTTACCATTTACATAAGAAATAGCGATGCATCTGGCTCTTTTTTATACGCCCGTTTGAAAAAAACGGGAACGTATTATGGGAACGCCCCTGGCGGGCGGTCGGGCGGGCGGGCGGGCGTCGTCCAATTTTGTCCGGAGCAATATCTCCTACATGTATGGAGGGATTTTAATGAAACTTCATAGAAATGTTCACCACTATGAGGAGCAGTGTCGCGCACATGAACCAGGTCTCTAGGTCAAAGGTCAAGGTCACACACTTAGAGGTCATTGAAAAATGCTTGTCCGGAGCAAAAACTTCCACATGTATAGAGGGATTTCAATATTACTTGGCACAAATGTTCACCATTTTGAGGCGGAGTGTCGCGTGCAAGATTCAGGTCCTTGCGGCCAAGGTCAAGGTCACACATAGAGGTCAAAGTTCAGATAAAAATATGAAGATGTGTATATGGACCATTTAGTCATCATTTATTGAGGGATTGTAACACAAATGGTCATTATCAAGACTATGGCTGTGATACATATAATTTAGGTCAATATATACAAGGTCAAGGTCACTAAAGATGATGAAATATCCAGATTTTTAAATAGAATTTAATCAAAGGGCGACAACAAAGTTATTACTTTGTTCATAAATGACTTACACAATTACTCCCCTTGATCTATTTCACTTTCAATTCTAAAAATAGAATTTAATCAAAGGGCATAAAATAATCCTCTTTCTTGGACTTGAGTATGTTCTAAAGAATGTAACATTTATTTACACATGTTTCATTCATTGGTCAAGATTCTTAACTGTGATAACTATGGTGTTCTGTAGACTTGGTATTTGTTCATAAAGATCATACAGTAATTACCTTATCAAATGTAAATACTTTCCCATAGAAATTTAATTATATTTTAATTTTCAAGTAAATATCAGTTCAGCTCATTCAAAGATTAAGAATTGTAATGAAATGTATTTCCCTAGAATAAAATCTTAAATCAGAATTTTTTAGTTATTAAATTACAATTACATGTACTTTTTATCTTCCCTACTGATTTGTTTTAAGGTTCATTTAACAACACAGTGCCAAGGATAAAAACTTGCTTGCTAGATAACACTTATCCATAATGCCCCCATCTCCATCTAAAGCTTTCGTAAACGGGCGTATTTTGTGACTATGGCACCCTTGTTGACAATTGACGGACTATGCCGAAGATTAACGAATGTTCGCGAAGTGTGACGAACCAATATTGGGCAGATCAAAACCTTCCTGTAATTAAATTGCAACGTGTTTCGAACTATTTGACAAACAAACTATAAGTTACATGCTACGGTTTGTGTCTTTTTCTGTAACCAATTTTTAAATTGGTTTTGTAAACAGATTTGACTCAACAATATCAAATGTTCTTTTATAAAAATTTATTACCCGTTTTTTCAGGTCTTATATGTTGGCGGAGCTATTCTAGGAGCGTCACTGGCTTCAATAGCTTCGGATACCATGGCAACGTCAAGAGGGGCAAATTTACCCACGGCACTTTTTGGTGGAATATTGATGCTGTGGGGAGCACGATTCGCTGCCGGCTGCACTAGGTATATACCTTGTTTGTTTGACACATTTTTATTTCAATATTATCTTTTGATTAAGACTGATTTTTTCGACATGGGATATTGCGTTTGACAGGATTAAACAAGGTGAGATGAAAAAAGTTCTTACAAATGATGACGAAAAGAACAAACAAACGCTAATGTTGTCGTGATTTTTAGTACTTAGGTCCTTTTTTTTGCTTCCGCTTAAAAATCGACATGTATGTCGTTAAATTTAAGCACAGATAAGTAAGCAAAACTTATCGCTGATTCCATAACAGTGTGTTTTGAAATATTATTTACTTTTATCAGAAAAATAATCGTAATTGCCTAAAAAGAAAATTTACAAATAATATTTTTTTCTCATACTTCTACAAAAATGCACGAGGGCGTCCGTGACCGAGTGGTTAAGGTACATGTAGTTGATTTCGAACCACTGGTTCCTCATCGCTAAGGGTTCGACAGGGACTTCGGATTCTTTCTTGTGAGGAAAATATCTGTGGCCCTACTCAGGCGCCTGTCCGTGCCTTAAACAGTGCACAGAAGGGCACTTGAAGTCTTCCTCCACCTTACTCCGTAAAGCCGCAATATGACCTTCACTTTGTTGATGCAACGTAAAACACAACGCTAAAATTCCACATTTGTTATAACGATTTTCATATCAAATAATAGTACTATTTGTAATATTTCTTATAACAGCGGCCACGGTCTTTCCGGAATGGGTCTTCTTGCCTGGTTGTCATTCATTGCTGTTCCATGTATGTTCGCGGGTGGAATTGTAACAGCCTTCTCAATGCAGGCGACAGGAGCACTTGACGATTACGTCACTTCCACGTTTGACACATAGACTGAAAAAGACATGACTTCCTGTCAAAGGATATTTGGCCGTGATATATTATTTATTCAAGATTTTCATTATGGCCCACATGCCACTCTTTGAATAACATATTGCCATTTGTTATCCCACAATTCAATTCGCTCAAAGGATGTGCTATATTTTCTTAATTACGATCGCAAAGGATAGTTCTTTTATCATATGCAAAGGATAGTTCTTTATTCGTTTGCAAAGAAAGGATAGTGCTTATGTCTTCCATAGTGAGAATTTGGTTCTGTATTGACGTGTTTCATACCGGAAATAATAGCCTTATTTAAGTCTCCGGTTTTCAGGATATGACAATGTAGTACCTTTAAATCAAGTGGTCAGTTCGTATCATTACTTAAGTCTATTATCCGACAACTTTTGACCATTGTAAGGCTCATTGCATGGACACATAGATTGTTTAAAATTTGGGACTATAATTTCGGGTATATAGTGGTGAAAAATGAAATATTGAAATAAGAATCATCTGTGATGGAAAATGAAGAAGATGGAAGTCTTTACTGATGCGAATAATTTGTATAGCGTGCATATAAGCAAAAACATTAAGTTACGCTTGATTAAGCGCCAAACTTGAGTGCTGTGAGTTAAATGCATAATAACAAGAGGACAGTTCTTTCTACCAGACAAAATAACGTGTCTGCGTTTTTTTAATCCGGTGATAATCCATGTTTGAATGACTATACTTTAGTACATGTATAACAGTATTAATATTTAGTCACATGATACCTCTGTTTATGACGTATGTAGTGGTATATTACCCGGATATCCGGATATGCAAATTTCGGGTATACAAAAATTTGGATATGCAAAAATATCGGATGAAATTTTCATTCTGCATATTGTAAAGTCTTAGTTTCATCCCAGGAAAATATATTTGCAGTATGCTTGCCATTATTGTTTTAATGCTGATACTTATTTCAAATCAAAATCTAACTAATTACTCTTTATGATCATGAATTGCTCAATTTTTATGGTGTCCTAGCAAGAAGCATGTCGTACTTTTTGATTCGTTTTTATTTTAGTTTTGTTTCTAGCCTTTACAACGTAAATGAGTAAAGTTTAGTAAGTTTTGTAATATAAAATATAATATTTTTCAATCATTCTTCATTCCAATACATAAATCTTAAAAAATGTATGCATAAATCGTATCCAAACTTAATTGATTTTTCTGAATCCGCAATATTTAGAAGACCAGTTACAATGTAAAACAAACATGGCTTATATCACCTAGAACTAATTTTGCTTTAAAATCTGTGTACATTTTTATTTTTTTAAATGAAATCAATATTTGACACTTTCTCACTGTATTTACACAAATTTCCGAAGTTTTGATTGCATTAAATTTTTGTCAAAATGTACCAAAGATTTTGAAAAAGGCTTCATTAGTTGTTGTTTCCTTAACGCATTACGATATCGCAAAATATCACTTAAAAAACTTAACTATTATGATATTGGCAAGACATTGCTGCTTGCACTGACATTTTATTAGAATAAGAAACAATAACAACATTTATTATTCATATAAAGGCGAATTACAAAAGAAGAGTTGCTATATAATAGCTCTTAAGTATTTCGGAGCGACCATTCGTTCTGCTACTCCGTATCTACCTCATTCACTTGTTATCGCTTTTGTAGAAATGTAGTGTTAGATTTTACACGCATGCGTTTAGGCAGCGTTTGATCGCGCATGCGCATGGGAAGCATCTTGCAACGCATGTGATTTCAAATGAGAAGCATCAGACCGGATTTGCGCCTGCGCGAGAGATGCGTCTTAACGCGCATGTGCCATGACATATTTTGCGCTTATATTTGATTGCTCGGTTAACATGTTTGAGATATAATCGAATATAAAAGAAAAGAAATGAATACAATAAGCGGAAACCCTTTGGAATTTTTGAAATTAAATTATAACTTTTTAACTCTCCATTTGTATGTTATTTCCTTCACCTCCTTATAATACAACAAAATATCTGAAACTATACTTTGTTGTAAATCTATTTTAAAATTTATATGAGTGAAGTGTTTTACCAGAGGAAATGGGTTACGTTTGCACTTTTTTTCGGACACAAATGTACAGTTTGTTACCACTTTTGATGCATCGGTGATTTTGATTTGTTGTTACTATAAATATAATATTGACTTTGTTTCTATTTATAGCATGACGCCATATTGAAAATACGTTTTGTACACTTGTCAAAATAAAATACATTGTATTTGTAAATACTGTAAAGAAATGTGTTGATTTTATGTTTGTTGATGTTATTTGAAGATTTGTTCCTCTTTTCACTGTTGCGTTGATGAAGATTAAATCCACAATATATTGTTTTGTCTTTTTTTTACCACAATGTTTTGTTAAAGTTTCTATGTTATGTAATTATTATTTCTGAAACATAAATCAAAATGAAGTTATATCGCTTGTTTCTTTTATTGTATTTACCGTTACAATACTGCAAGTTTATAACGTCTCTTTTCATTTGATAACCCTAACGTTTATATAATCCATATATTAATAATACTGCACTTTTGTAACGTCGCTTTCCATTGGATAATCCTGACGTTTATATCATCTTTATATTGATAATACTGCACGTTTGTAACGTCGCTTTTCATTGGATAATCGTGAAGTTTATAACTGCTCCCGCCTGTTCGAAGAAAAAAAGTGGGGGGGGGGGGTTATAATAACAGGCTTCGTCCGTCCGTCCGTCACATTTTCGTGTCCGGTCCATAACTCTGTCATTAATCAAAGTGTCAAGTTTTGGTTTCACTTATGAGATTTTTCTCGATATTCTGAGCGGTATTTGTGATTATAAGTTAAGAATCGCTGTACTCCTGGACTTGCTGCAGTATTGGACTTGCTGCAGTATTTGACTTGCTGCGCTTCTTGGACTTGCTGCACTTCTTGGACTTGCTGCACTACTGGACTTGCTGCACTATTGGACTTGCTGCACTATTGGACTTGCTGCACTATTGGACTAGCTACGCTTCTTAGACTTGCTGCAATATTGGACTTGCTGCACTATTGGACTTGCTGCAGTATTGGACTTGCTGCACTATATTGGACTTGCTGCACTATTAGACTTGCTGCACTTCTTGGACTTGCTTCACTATTAGTCTTGCTGCGCTTCTTAGACTTGCTGCGCTTCTTAGACTTGCTGCGCTTCTTAGACTTGCTGCGCTTCTTTGACTTGCTGCGCTTTCTTAGACTTGCTGCGCTCCTTGGACTTGCTGCGCTTCTTGGACTTGCTGCGCTTCTTAGACTTGCTGCGCTTCTTGGACTTGCTGCGCTTCTTAGACTTGCTTCTTTTCTGGGAAGCGGACCGTTCTTAGACTTGCTTCTTTACTGGGAAGCGGACCGTTCTTAGACTTGCTTCTTTACTGGGAAGCGGACCGTTCTTAGACTTGCTTCTTTACTGGGAAGCGGACCGTTCTTAGACTTGCTTCTTTACTGGGAAGCGGACCGTTGCTAAGGCTCAACTCTTCACTAGAAAGCCGACTGTTTTCTAGACTTGCTGCTTTATTCGGTTCCCTCACTGGACCTGCTCACCAACAAGGAGACTTGCTGAAAATTAAGCTTTCCGACAATATATATAAAGCCTCTTTCGAAATCAAATTTTTTTTCTTCTTTTTTTTTATTTCCAATTTCATTTCATATAAATACACAACGCGCGAAAACCGGATAGAACGCCACAATTTGTGACGTCACGTCAAAACAATAAATAATACAAAATGGCGGACATTTGTGTTTCTTTTCATAAATAAAATGGCTATTTTGACAACAGCCCTCTTCAAAAGGAAATATTAAATATTTCCATCAATGTCAAAATAACATTCTTTTTTATTCATCTGTTTCTTGATACTGTCTGCTTAGGTAGTCTGCAAAGATATTGTCGGAACCTTTGATGGCTTCAATACGGAACTGGTATGATTGAAGAAATAGGCCCACCTCACTAATCGACCGTTGTCTGGTGTACTTTTCTGGATGTACGTCAAAGAACTGTGGTCTGTTTTGTATGATGAACTCCTTCCCATACAAGTATTTTTGGAACTTCTTTATTCCATATACGATTGCTAGAACACTCCTCTTCCTCCTACAGTAAATAGTTGCCTTTCACGATCAAGTAGCTTCTTGCTTGCAAAGGCAATAGGAAACAACTCTCCCCTCATATCTCTGAAGCAATGCTGAACCTATCCCCAGCATTCGAGGCATACACTGTAAAAATAAATTCTTTCGAAAAATCAGGCAGTCGAAAAATTGGACTCTTGGTTAGTTTTTGCTCCTTTAAAGTATTAAAAAAGCTCTTTCTTGCTCATCTCCCCATCGTACATTGTTTGGTAGGGCATTTCTTCGTTAAGTCTGTAAGAGGTGCCGCAATCTCAGCAAACATGGATGATAAATCTCCTGTAATATCGGCAAGTCCTAAGAACGCTCTAACTTGTCTTTTAAGTCTTGGCACGTCTGCTTCTTTGATTCTTTGTCAGTTTTTCCCTTCCATTTGAACTATGGCCCATTTCCAACCATAATGTCCCTGTAAACCAAATGTTGTTATATCCTATATAACACTTCGATGGCTTTATGGTAAGCTCTGCTTCTGCCAATCTTTGGAGGAGCTCCCTCAGCATTGTCATATGTTCTGGCCAGGTTGTTGTATGCCCTATCATATCGTCAACATAGTTATCAACAAAATCACACCCTGCCAATAACTTCCGCATCATCCTGTTGAATGTGGCTCCGGAGTTAACCATACCGAAAGGCATTTTCTTGAATTGATAACTCCCTCTATCTGTTGCAAATGCTGTAAATCTGCGGCAATTTTCAGCAACTGGGATTTGCCAATAACCTTTGCATAAGTCGATCTTGGTAAAATACTTAGCATCTTTCAGCTTTACCATTATATCATCTACGCTTGCCATTGGTTCGGTGTCAAATTTGGTGACGGCATTCAGTCTTCTAAAATCAATACAAAATCGATTACTCCCATCTTTCTTCTTTGACAATGACTATCGGTGCGTTGTATTCCGACACAGATGGTTCAATCACACCAGCCTTTATCATATCTTGTATTTCATTTTCAACAGCTTGTCTCTTGGCATATGGTATGAGGTACTGTTTCACTCTCACAGGCGTCTTGTCTGTTAATTCAACATGGGTGCTCTAACAGTGGAGTTGTTCCTGGTCGCTCTGAAAACAACTTCGCAAAACTCTTGAAGTATGGCAAGGACTTGCTTCCTCTGTTCAGGAGTAAGTCCTTCATTGATATTGACATCTTGGTATGTCTCTCCACTTGTGTAGTTAGGGAAGTTCAGGAGACTTTCGTCGTCCACCGCTCCAATCTGAATTATCATCAACGTCTTCTATGATCGCTACACTTGCTGCAATCTTATCTTGGCGTTCTTCATATTTCTTCAGCAAATTAATATGGAACGTCTTCAGCTTGTCTCCAATCTTGATTCTGTAATCAAATCTATTAATTACTTCGACAACTTGAAAAGGTCCTTTCCATTGAAGCATCATCTTATTATTGTCTGTGGGTAAAAGCAGTAAGACTTTATCTCCAACACGCAACACTCTGTTTCGAGCTCTCTTGTCATAGTGATGCTTATAGGTATTCTTGGCTTCAACAGGCTTTCTCTTGCTATCTTGCATGTCTCCTCCAAGCGCTGCTTCAGGTTGAGCACATACAGGTATGTATTTTGTATTCTGGATCATTCTTTGAGTCCAATGTCCTTAGTATTTGCATTGGCCCCTTTAACTGTTTTCATAGAGCCACTCAAACGGGGAAAATCCTGTCTCGCCTGTGGTACCTCTCTGTATGAATAATTAGGCCCGTAGGTACTATCCCAGTCCTTTCGGTCTTTCCTGGCACTTTTCCGCAGCATAACTTTTTTAAGCACTCCATTATCCGTTACCAAAGCCGTTTGCATTTGGATTGTAAGGTGTTTGAAGAGTTGCCTTCAAGATATAGTGGCATTCTTTTAGAGGTCTGCTGTAAATTGCTTCCTCTGTCATTAGAATTCTGAAGGGAATCCTAACCCTTGAATAATTTGAGCAGTGCTTAGCAATGCTCTCGGTGTTATTTTCGCAATGGCACGGCTTAGGTAACGTGTGGCAAAATCCACCACGTCAAGATAATATTTGTTTGCCCTTTCTCCGATCAATGGTATAATCGTCTATCAAGTCTATTGCTACCGATGAAAATTTCCCTCAATCACCGCATTCTCCTAGGGGGACCTTCTTCACTCGCCTTTTGGGATGGTTTCGGCAGACGTCACACGTCTCAAAAACGTCCCACATCTCCCGTTTTCCTGCCAATGGAAAGCTTGTCCGGATTTGTCCTCTGTTTCTTTAATGACAAATGTCCACCAACAATGGGATTTATGTGCAAGTTCATCACTCTCTTTCTTAAAGTCTGTCGGGAACAAACAATCTGCTTGGAGTCATCACCATTTTTCTGAAAGTAGGCTCTAAAAAGCACACCGTTTTCCACCACGTATTTAAACTTGGCCCCACCTTTGGTTTGCAGCTCTTCTGCCTTCTCTGCTAAGTCCCAAACTTTCTTTAATGAAGAGTCACCTTTCTGGGATTCCTTCAATTTCTCTATGTCAACTTCAGCTTCGCAGGAAGGTTTTGGAACAGTCAACGCTCTAATTGGACGGTCTGCTCTCTGATGCTGTGCTCTTGTCATGACTGCTGCAACAGCCGATGGTTCTTCTGTCTCCTTCCATTCAGGATCAGGCTTATCAAGTACTCCGGCAACGTTACCAATCACTAAATCGCATATTAATGACTTAAGCACCATTGCCTCTAACTCCCCAACATAGTATGGCGTATCTACCCATATTTTCGCCAAAGGTACTACTTTGGCATCTCCATCAATTGTTATCATAACAATTTCCTTACCCGTGAGTTGTTCTTCTTTCACAAACTTCTTCTTTACCGCCGCTAACTCACATCCAGTATCTCTCAACACTCTAACTGCATCTGCTCCAACAAAGCCCTTTTTCAACTCCAGGTTTCTTTCTTCTTCCAATAAATCAATGGTAACAAGCTCCGCGAGGATCGGCACAGTCTCACCACTGGCTAACTTCAACTTTCCATCTTCAGTGTTCTTCTCTAGTGGATTAAGGTCTGCTTTGGCACATACGGCTGCTACCTTGCGGTCTCTTCTTACACCTTCTGATTTTGTCTGCCTACAATCTTTTGCAATATGCCCCGTCTTGTTGCAAATAAAGCACACCTTTGGTGCTTGGCTTCTGTTATTTCTGTCGGCAGTCTCTGGCTAAAATGGCCCGCCTTATTACAAATAAAGCATGTCTTCACTGGCGAATTTCTATTCTCTGTCACTCTGCTTGATGTCTCTGGAATGGATCTCTTGCCCATCTGCCCTTGTTTTGGAACTGGAGTACCTCTGCCAAAAAAACAGAAGACGCCCCTTTATGCGCTTCTATGTACTGCTCTGCAAGGCGTGTTAACTCTTCTATTGATGTCGGCACTCTTTCTTTCAGGAAGACGGCCAAATCTGTGGAACACCCTCGATGAACTGTTCCTTGATTAAGAGCTCGCTTATTCCATGAAAGGTCTGCTCTACTCCAGCCATATCTGTCCACCTTGTGAAATATCGTCTCAACCTCTCAATGAACTGAAAAACAGACTCACCAGGTAGTGGTCTGCTCTGCCTGAACTTCACCCTGAAACCCTCTTCAGTCAACTGGTATCGTTTTAAGATAGCCCTCTTCAAGGTGTCATACTCGTTGGCTTCTTCAATAGGCAAACTTGTAAATACTTCCAGACCTTGCCCTGAAAGTAATGAGCTTAAGCTCATGGCCCAAGTGTCTCTCTTCCCAGTTTTGGCTGATTGCAAATCTTTCAAATCTCTCCAGAAATGAATCTATATTATCATTTGCTTCATCGAACTTAGGTATTCTTGGTCTGAGGGACTTGCTTCCCTCACTGGTGGTTACTTTGCAGGATTTGATCCGCTCAATCTCGAGATCTTTTTCCTTCATCTGGAGCTCAAAGTTTATTTCCATCTGTCTTCTTTCTTCTTCACGCCTTCGGGCCCTTTCCTCTCTGGCTATGCATTCTTCTTCCTTCTCTTGAAGAAACAATAATAAATCGCTGCCGGATAACCCTAGCTTTTCTCCTATTCTTAACCATTCGTCGTAATACATATTGCTCATTTTATCAAAATCTCTTTTAAGTGATCCCGGACGAGCCCCCAATTGTCAAGTTTTGGTTTCACTTATGAGATTTTTATCGATATTCTGAGCGGTATTTGTGATTATAAGTTAAGAATCGCTGTACTCCTGGACTTGCTGCAGTATTGGACTTGCTGCAGTATTGGACTTGCTGCGCTTCTTGGACTTGCTGCACTTCTTGGACTTGCTGCACTACTGGAATTGCTGCACTATTGGACTTGCTGCACTATTGGACTTGCTGCACTATTGGACTAGCTACGCTTCTTAGACTTGCTGCAGTATTGGACTTGCTGCACTATTGGACTTGCTGCAGTATTGGACTTGCTGCACTATTGGACTTGCTGCACTATTAGACTTGCTGCACTTCTTGGACTTGCTTCACTATTAGTCTTGCTGCGCTTCTTGGACTTGCTGCGCTTCTTAGACTTGCTGCGCTTCTTAGACTTGCTGCGCTTCTTTGACTTGCTGCGCTTCTTAGACTTGCTGCGCTCCTTGGACTTGCTGCGCTTCTTGGACTTGCTGCGCTTCTTAGACTTGCTGCGCTTCTTGGACTTGCTGCGCTTCTTAGACTTGCTTCTTTTCTGGGAAGCGGACCGTTCTTAGACTTGCTTCTTTACTGGGAAGCGGACCGTTCTTAGACTTGCTTCTTTACTGGGAAGCGGACCGTTCTTAGACTTGCTTCTTTACTGGGAAGCGGACCGTTCTTAGACTTGCTTCTTTACTGGGAAGCGGACCGTTGCTAAGGCTCAACTCTTCACTAGAAAGCCGACTGTTTTCTAGACTTGCTGCTTTATTCGGTTCCCTCACTGGACCTGCTCACCAACAAGGAGACTTGCTGAAAATTAAGCTTTCCGACAATATGTATAAAGCCTCTTTCGAAATCAAATTTTTTTTTCTTCTTTTTTTTTATTTCCAATTTCATTTCATATAAATACACAACGCGCGAACCGGATAGAACGCCACAATTGTGACGTCACGTCAAAACAATAAATAATACAAAATGGCGGACATTTGTGTTTCTTTTCATAAATAAAATGGCTATTTTGACACAAAGCAATTTGAAACAAACTTGGCCTTTAAAGTCAAGGTCAAACGTGGTGATTTAAGGTCAACATTGTCTATTTGAGGGTATTTGTCGTGTTCGGTCCATAAATGTCTTATCCATGAAAGGATTTTGAAATAACTTGACACAAATGTTCAACATAATGAGGCAATATATCATGCGCAGCAGCCAGTTGCGTACCTCAAAGGTCAAGGTCACAGTTAATAGTCAAAGATTAACATAGTCCGTTACAGGGTATATTTTGTATCCCAGCCATAACAGTTTCATAGATTAAGGGATTTTGAAATTATTTGGCACAAATGTTCTCAATAATAAGACATGTGTCATGCGTAACAATCATTTGCTTACCTCTAAAGTCAAGGTCACAGATATGTTAAAATATTAACATAGTCTGCTGCAGGGTATATTTTGTGTCCGGTTCATAACTTCTTCATAGATCAAGAGATTTTGAAAATACATGGCACGAATTTTCACAATAATGAGACGATGTGTCGTGTGCAACAACCAGTTACCTTCATCCAAGGGCACAATTGAAGGTCAAGGATAAACATAGTATTTTGTGTCCGGTTAATAACTTCCTCATAGATCAAGATATTTTAAAATTATTTGAATGATACAACGATGTGTCATATGTAACAACCAGTCGACTGCCTCCAAGGTTAATGTCATAGTTAGAGGTCAAAGGTTAACAAAGATTGTTATAGGGTGTAGTTTGTTCCATTGCATAACTTTCTATCAAGGGATTTTGAAAATATTTGGAACACATGTTCACAGTAAGAAGGTGTTGTGTTGCACGCAACACACAGACACCTTACATCTAGATCAAAGTAACTCTTGGTGAGAAAAAGTCAACATCATCTGTTCAAAGGGTATTCGTGGTGTCCAGGCCATGACATTTTCATCTATCAAGGGATTTTGAAATTACTTGGCACAAATGTTCACAATAATGGGACCATGTTCCGTATGCAACAGCCAAACTCTTGCCTTCAATGTTAATGACACATTTGTGTTCTAAAGCATAACAGGGTCTGTTCTGGGTATATTTTGTGTGCGGTATAAAACTTTTTCATCAATCAAGGTATTTCAGAATAACTTGGCCCAAATGTTAAAAATAATAAGGCAACATACTAGTAGCATGTGCAACACCTAGATCACTACCTCAAAGGTCAAGGTCAAAGCGTAAAATATTATGTTACAGGGTATGAAATGTCATTGGTTGATGATTGATGTCTGGATATAAAATGTAACAGACCATATCCTGTATCGATTTTGTAATTGTCACATTTTGTGGCTTTGAAATAGTGATTACAACTATACAAATGTATTTATGATGACACATATACAGGAGTTATTTAATGAATTTATTGTTACTTGCATGTGCAGATCTAGCATTGCTGAAAGTCTAGATCCATACCTCAATCTTTTGAAATAGCACAATTTTGTGTTGCATATGAAACTTCCCTTAGGCTGGGGATGTTGGTAACTCTGTTACAAGTTTTTGTCTTAAAGTTAGAAATACTACACCAGTGCTTAAAAGACGATAACAAGAGAACAGAACAAATACAATTATCTCACGCGTGCGATCGCTCGCTCGTGAATTCTTGCGCGACTAATAAACAGCTGTTTGCTTATGTGTTCGGTCTAATAGGTTAAACTTATATTCCATATATTTATTCAGCCAACCTGGTCGCATTTTGATTCTGCTCTGCTTACAGTTTGATCCAAACAGAAATTTAAATTTATATCAAAGGGAGGTAATGTAATGTTAAAAAATAGAACAGTTGCGTTCGAGTTGTTCCCCTTGTATCAGCTACACAAGTTCTGCAATACATCACAAGTGTACAGACTTACATTCAAGAGACTTTTGTAATAAGGCTGTAGCACACTTACGAACTTTCGCTATACGTCTATGCAATATTTCGATAGAGCGGAAGTCATATCTCGTTCAGTTACCGCATGCTATGAAGCGACACTAAGTGTACATGGCTTTTACAACTAAAATATCAGACAAACACATTAAAACAATACACATAAACTACACATAGTTGTTTTCCATATTAATATTTTGCATTTGAAACTGATAGTCAAACAAATATCTCAATATTCTTACTTATTTAATGTATTGTTTTACTTTACATGTGATGACAGCAACGCTGTGTGTTAGATTACTTTCGGTTCAGAAAATTCATTTGTTTACCATCAAAACTCATATGTTTACCATAGGAACCATATATTGATAGAAAGCAAATTAAATAAAGGTAAAGAAAAAAATGTCCGTTTCCGAACAAAAAATCGAATAAATAAATACAAAGTCTTCTTAAAAGGTCCCTTTTTTGAGTTTATTTGAACGGGGAATAATTTGGTGGAATTTAAGACAGGGCAACAGGGAGTTATCTTTCATGGCTAGGGAATATGGCCGACTGAATTTATGCAAGCAAGTTTGTAAGTGCCTCTTGGTTTGCGTTATTAATCCTGTATATAAACCAATTCAAGACATATCTGTGAAAATTAGCTTCCTTATCAATAACATAAGGCAAAGGCATTTTTAAGTCTGCCATTTAATAGCGAGCTCGAAGAGCTGGCCCGAAGGGCTGCTCGCGAAAGCGAGCTTTACAGTTACGCGAGTACCTGCTAGACAGTGATAGTCTTGAAAACTTTCGTCCGAAGTACCGAATTGACATATCGCAACTTTTTTAATTACAAGGTAACGATAAAAGCCGAGGTATTCTGATTGAAAACGGATGTGTAGACTGGTGTCCTTCTCACTTATATGGGAACCATATATAATGAACGGAAGCAATGTATCAAATATCGATTGACAATTTCAAAACGGAAAATGTAAAATAAAAATGAACGATTTATTTATAGTATTTCACTTTAAAAGTTCATCGAGCTCGCTTTGAGGCTTTGCCTTTTTCATATTTAAAGGGCGGACATCTCTTTGTCACTATCTCGTAAGAGAAGAGGAATTCTAAGATGCGTGTATGTGGTCGCACGGTCACTTTCAATGAAACATGTCCTCGATGCATGTATGTGGTCGCATGGTCGAAAATCTCTACGTTAACCAAGGCGTTTTGGTACAGATTTCAAAACTATAACTAGGAGACATAAAATAGTATTAGGAGTTGAGAAATAAAATCTTATTTAGGAGGAGCTTCAAAAGACTGAATACAGAACAAGAAAGTTTTTTTTAAACTTCTTACACACAATCTTGCAAAGTTCTGTTGAACCCTTAAGCATTTGCAATGTTATCAAGAGAGGTCACTCTTATACACTCTATTTTTGTAACGCAAAAGTAACCTCCCTTTGTAATCCTTATACCATTTGTAATGTTATCAGGAGAGGTCACTCTATCCGACACTTTTTTGAACGCAACAGTGACCTCCATTTGGTACCATTAACCATTTGCAATGTTTTCAGGGGAGGTCACTCTAATCAACTCTTTTTTGAGCGCAACAATTACCTTCCTTTGAACCCTTACGCCATTTGCAATGTATTCAGGGGAGGTAATTCTGACTCTTTTTGAGCGCAACTATTACCTCCCTTTAGAACCCTATTTTCAGGGGAGGTCACTCTAACCAACTCTTTCTTTGAGCGCAACAGTTACCTACCTTTGATCCCTTTCGCCATTTGCAATGTTTTCAGGGGAGATAATTCTTTCTGACTATTTTTTGAACGCAACAGTAACCTCCCTTTAGAACCCTTATTTCAGGGGAGGTCACTCTAACCAAAACTTTTTTGAGCGGGACAGTTACCTACCTTTCAAACCCTTTCGCCATTTGCAATGTTTTCAGGGGAGGTAATTCTGAGTCTTTTTGAGCGCAACTTTTACCTCCCTTTTGAACCCTAATTTAAGGGAAGGTCACTCTCACCAACTCTTTCTTTGAGTGCGACAGTTACCTCCCTTTCAATCCCTTTCGCTATTTGCAATGTTTTCCGGGGAGGTCACCTCTACAGACTCTATTTAGCGCAACAGTAACCTCCCTTTTGAACCTTTACGCCATTTGCAATGTTATCAGGGTAGGTGACTTTAATCAACTTTTTGTGAGTGCGACAGTTACCTCCCTTTCAAACCCTTTCGCAACTATCGTCTTCCTTTGAACTCTTACGCCATTTGCAGCGTAATCAGGGGAGGTCACTTTGACCGACTCATTTGTAACATAAAGATACACGCGTCTAATTTTTGATTGATCTTAAGGAGTCTGGAAACGATAAGTTTATTTTTACTATCGACTTAAACATATGCTATGCTCAAATTTAATATTATTTTTTTTATAATTGCTACAAAGTCTCTTTGTATATATAAAATAAACACGTATTGACTTGATGTCATGTTCAAAGTTCTATACACTATAGGTGGTCACAATATTAATATATAGTGTCATTAAAAAACTGGCAGTTTTTTAAAGAATGGGCCAACTTTACTTGTGCCGTAATAAGGAACGAAGCAACTCATTCATAGTTTATTTATTATTTTATTCAAATTAGACATATTCAATAAAAATTTAATTGGTTTCAATGAATTTCTGGGATTAAAATATTTTACTCATGGATGGCCTTAGTACTTTAAATTTCATATACTTAAGTTCTGTTTAACCATGCCTTCTCCTACACATTATAAGTTCAATATTTTCATGTATCCTACAGATTATTTTACGCTGTTTTCACAATCGAGTTATAGATTTTCTCACACATTAGTGAAAACCACCACTTTCAACTTCGTCCACTTTCCCGTTTACTCATTCGCATGAAAAAAGTGAAAAGCAAACACGAAAACGAATTTATCTGGCAGTATCAGTTATATGCAAAGTTTATAATTTTCATATATTTTTCATATTTATAAAGTATTCATTTAACCGCTAACGATTGAATGGTTTGTTTATATCAAATGTTTGCCAAAGTATTTAAGATAAGAAGGCTCTTTTTCGTTTTTTTTTTCTGGGATTTAAGGTTTCTTTCGTTATTTCCATCGCGTTTTCATAGGCGATGGCCCTAACGGCATTCCGGAATGCCGTTAGGGCCATCGCCTATGAATGTGTTAATCTGAAACGCGATAGTCGATAGTACGATGGTGAAAACACGAAATCACGAAACTACGATGGTGAAAACGCAATAGTACGACGATGAAAACGCGATAGTACGATGATGAAATCACGACAGTACGATGGTGAAAACGCGATAGTACGATGATGAAAACACGACAGTACGATGATGAAAACGCGATAGTACGATGGTGAAAACGCGATAGTACGATGGTGAAAACGCGATAGTACGATGATGAAAACACGACAGTACGATGATGAAAACGCGAAATCACGAAACTACGATGGTGAAAACGCGACAGTACGATGGTGAAAACACAATAGTTTATCGCGTTTTCATCATCGTAGTATCGTACTGTCGCGTTTTCATCATCGTACTTTCGCGTTTTCATCATCGTGCTTTCACGTTTTCACCATCGTAGTTTCGTGATTTCGCGTTTTCACCATCGTACTATCGACTATCGCGTTTTAGATCAACACATTCATAGGCGATGGCCCTAACGGCATTCCGTACAAGTTTACTATGAAGACATGCTAAATATATACAGTCAACTGTAAATGATAATAACTCTCATAATACTGCAATGTTGATTTTTCTATATTTATTTAGCTTTATACTATTTAAGTACATATGCTGAAAGTTTAAGATACATTTTTTTTAAAAGAAGGCAGTTGTGCAGTTTTATAAATGCCTTATAAAGACTTCTGAAAGGTTTTATGATTATGCATATTAACTTTATTGCCTGAAAGCTTCGGTTATATTAACTTACAGCCGTTTTATCTAGGCCATATAACTTGTGGAGTCATTAAAACTAATAATATTTCTTACCTTAATTTATCTTAATTTAGATATAACCAATAGCAAATTGCAACATACATTATACACTTTTGCTCTTTTTTCGGTAGTTGTAATTTACCTTTGGTCATAATTGTAAGCATAAAGAACCCAAATAAATTTACACTTATCGAAATTGAAGGGACTCCACTGAGGTTTTTTAACGTGAAAGGACAGAAAATATTTTTTTCAAGATTTTTATATAACTAGATGCATGTCTAGACTAATAACTCATGTAAAAAATAAATTTCAGATCATTCGCTCACTCCGTTTCCCAGAAATATTCAATTTCATAGTGCACATTGGCCCAATAAATGAAAACCGTTTAAACGATTTTCACTCATATCGACCAAAATTCGCATAAAAATTGAATATCAATTTCATAACGCGTATATTTATATATCACCTATTGATTGATTACAAATTCAAATGTATCAGTTGATTTAAGAAAGAATTTCAAAATATATTATTTTAGGCTATTGGACCTCAGTGAAGTTCCTTTAAACTTGAGTACATAATTCAAACATTATACATGTGCGAGGGGTTATCAAAAAATTCGTGGACTTTTTAAATATCTTTTGAACGTCAACGTGTATTGTAATGAAATTTTATCAGCATACATTGTAGAATATTATCTTATCAACACGTTTTGAAACGAACATTTAATTGCGTCAATAAATAATGGTTTTATATTGTTAATTAATAAGCACATACACGGCACCCGGCGCACGGTAGAAAAGTGCAGTTAGTCATCATATATTTTTTGCTAAAAAACTACTAATTAACGTAGAAAACTACGGAATGCCGTTAAGGCCATTGCCTATGAATGTGTTGATCTGAAACGCGATAGTCGATAGTACGATGATGAAAACGCGAAAGCACGAAACTACGATGGTGAAAATGCGAAAGCACGATGATGAAAACGCGACAGTACGATACTACGATGATGAAAACGCCATAAACTATCGTGTTTTCACCATCGTACTGTCGCGTTTTCACCATCGTACTGTCGTGTTTTCATCATCGTACTATCGCGTTTTCACCATCGTACTATCGCGTTTTCACCATCGTACTATCGCGTTTTCATCATCGTACTGTCGTGTTTTCATCATCGTACTATCGCGTTTTCACCATCGTACTGTCGTGATTTCATCATCGTACTATCGCGTTTTCATCATCGTACTATCGCGTTTTCACCATCGTAGTTTTGTGATTTCGTGTTTTCACCATCGTACTATCGACTATCGCGTTTCAGATTAACACATTTATAGGCGATGGCCCTTACGGCATTCCGTAATGCCGTTAGGGCCATCGCCTATGAATGGTTTGATCTGAAACGCGATACTCGACAGTACGATGATGAAAACGCGAAATCACGAAACTACGATGGTGAAAACGCGACAGTACGATGGTGAAAACACGATAGTTTATCGCGTTTTCATCATCGTAGTATCGTACTGTCGCGATTTCATCATCGTACTATCGCGTTTTCATCATCGTGCTTTCGCGTTTTCACCATCGTAGTTTCGTGATTTCGCGTTTTCACCATCGTGCTATCGACTATCGCGTTTTAGATCAACACATTTATAGGCGATGGCCCTAACGGCATTCCGTAGAAAACCCACTAAACATCGCATATTTCTTCTCAGATGTCATTTAAGTAATTCGGTAAAATTATGGACGTCATTTCCGTTTATTTTTTGTTGAAATCGCCAGAAACGCCAGACGACGATATAGTTTACAACGGGAAAATGACGGACACGCAGAAGTCAGAAAATAGTGTTATAATAAAATTTTGTTGTAATTTGGGAATAACACTAACAAAAACATTTGGAAAAAACAGCAGGCAAAACAGAGAAAATAAAACTTCACTATCATTAGTGTTTAAGTTGCATAAAAAAATTAGTGATGAACATTACTTTGTAAAGCAGTGATGGTTTTTGACTTCGTAACGTTGAAGAATAAGTTGTACTTTGAGTATTATGATGTTGACGTCAATAACTTTTTGGAGTGCGCCGCTGTCGCCGACATGTGTTTATGTAAATTAAATATTGTTGTAATATAAGAAGCTACTAACATGAATTTTTCTGTGTTTTTTTTTATTTATTCTTCTAAGTAGTGTAAGAATTTCAAATCAATATCTTAAATATATTTTACGCAACAAAGAAAGTCCACGAATTTTTGGATAACCCCTCGTATACTTTCTTCAATCTACTCATTAAGTAGATATATGTTTAACTATTTCACTCTTAAAATCGGAACATGGTTTTATATGTACATGTATATCTTCTCAAATAAAACAATTTTGATCATACTTTCTTTAAAGTGAATTGGTCTATAATGGAAGATCTGTAATGCAATAAATATTTAATGTTGGTAGTATGCAGTATCATATGTTAAAACAAACAACAATTAAAAGAACTGTATATGAGTTTTGTAGGTAAGAGTTAGATACATGATCCTATGTGACATATAAATACATAGCATATAATAAAGTGATTTAGAACAAAATATTATAATTCAGCGGTTGCTATGAAAAGTCATTAGTAGATGCATTGATTGCTATGGAAAGTAAATGGCTGCTGTGGAAGTCACCTTGAAGAGTAATTAATTGCCTTTGGAATTACACGTTGCCTAAAAAAATCAATGGTTGGTATGGAAGTCACTGGTTGCAAAATCAGTAGTCACGAAAGTCAATGGTAGATTCACCTTTTTGCTATGAAAAATCAAACATTTCTATGGAAATCAATAGTAGCTAAGTTAAAACGCTATGCTTACTAAAAAAAATCGCTGGATGCGATTCAGAGTCTACAGTAAATGATATGGAAAGTCCGAAATTACAGGTTGTTAACATAAGGAAAATCAATGGTTGTTATTTGTAGTCAGTGGTTGTTATGTAAGTCACTTTCTAAGGGAAGTCTCTTGCTGCTATAGATTCAACTGGTTCCAATGGGTAGAAAAAACCTGTAAAATCACAGGTTTCTAAGTAAATCCAATAAATGCTTTGTAATTAAATGGTTGCCTTGGAAAGTCAATCTTGCTTTGGAAGTCCCAGTTCGCTAAATAAATTCAATGGTTGCTATGAAAGACATTATTACTTTAAAAATTAACAATTATGGCTATGTAAAGAAAGAAGTTCAAATGGTTGCAAAGGAAGTTACTGGTTTCTAAGGACAGTCAGCTTTGCAAAGGAAATCACTGGTTCCTGTGTAATGTCAAAATGTGGTGCTATACAAATCAATTAACCTATGAAAATTCAATGGTTGCTTTGGATTATCAATGGCTCTTATGAAAGTAAAATGCTGATATGGAAAGTAAATGGTTGTTATTGAAGCCAGTAGTTTCTATGGAAAGTAAATGGCTGTTATGGCAGTCGTCGGTTGCTATAGAAGTTAAGGGTTTCAAAGAAAATAGAAATGGTCGTTTGGAAAGGTTTATAATAAACATTTTAGGAAAATCCATTAATCTTGGGATGGGCCAATATAGACTCCTTTTCTATAATTTGAATTCACAAGAAAATAATCCGTACCAAATATCTTATCTTTAGCCTCGATGTTTTTACAGAATTTGGTTATATTAGTTTTGACTCTATTTAGAAAAAATCTAAGATCCCTGGGTGCTAGGTCAACAAAGAATTTATAATGTAAACACACATTATAGATGTTCACGAGACAATATTTCATGCAAAATATCTAAGCTGTACCTTCTATGCGTTCAGAGAATCAGAATTAATTTAGGTTATACAATATACAAGGAAACATATAAGGACAATGTATGATCAACAAGGACCAAGGCTATATGTTGTATAAATTTGTTAGAGGTACACTAGACATTGTTTCATGCAAGAAACTTATATTTATATCATTTGTTTTTCAATTAAAAGTAAATATAAGAATATTGTTCATTGTTAAAAATCTATTTCAGTTCTTACATATGCATGTAAGAAAATAATAAAGATAAAACATTCAATATAAAATCACTTGCATGTGAGATTTTTCCATATAAAAACCCAACTGTTATATCCATTAAGTCCCGCAAAAACTTCCAATAAAAATTAATTTATTAATTGAAAACGGAAGTACATGTATGTTTTAATTAGAAATTATAGTGTACAGTACAGTAGTTTGAAGAGTCGACGTTTTGTTTCCAGTGTCCCATATTTATAATAATTTAATTTTTGATTATTTAAAATCATTGACGTTATTTCTTCAGCTTATTTTACAATGTTTTTCCTTGTCAATTCTTTGCTTTGTTTTATTGTCTCTGACCCTAAATGTCTCCAACATGCTGTCTTTGGTTTTATTGCTTTTGAACTTACATGATGTCCCTAACCTTTTGTTTTTGAACGTAAATGTCCCCCACCTGCTGTTGTCTTCTATCACATCAAAAGTTTGTAGACTCCTAATATTTTCTCGAACGCGTTTATATTCTGTTTCCGGTTCAATGGCGGCTGTTATTACTGTAACTGTCTGCGGCAGATTTTCCAGCACGGTAGTAAAGCTCTGTAAACTTCCTGCAGACATTTCTATATAAGACAACTCTACACGTTCAATATTCAACATGTCACGTGACAGTAACAATGAATTTTCATCTAGATTGATTCTCTGCAGCGTAACATCAACTAATGACGGTGTTGATATATTTAATTTTAACCTAGGTAACTCCATCAAGTGTAATTTTGTAAGAGTTGCGTGTTGAGACAAGTCCAAGTTCAATCTTCTACGACCATGACCGCCATTCCATGTACAGTATAAGTATTTAAATATTAATTCTTTAATCATTTTTTGACCGGAAATAAAATCACAAAATGTTTCCAGTATTTTGTGAGATAAGGAGAAGCAATCCATATATACATATTGTAAGTTTGGATATCGCGCCATATTTCCACTCAGATTTTCTTCATCATTTGACCAGTCACCACACCACAAAGTTACGCACTGTAAACTAGGAAACAAAATTTGATTTATCTCAGCCTCCTTCGACCGGCTGCCACCATCATAGTAAAGTTTCTGTATATGACTTAGATCTGTGATAGAGAATAAATCTATAATTTCACGTAACGTAGTGAAAGTAGTGCTAGTGTTTATATAAAGAGATTTTATGTTGGTTTTATTTTGTTTTAATAAATGTTGTAACTGCTCACTGTGCTCGGTGTACATGCCAATGAAAAAATCTTGTAAACATAATTGAATATTTTCACCTTTAGGCATTTCTTGTAAACACGATAAAAACATTTTCTGTATGTTATACAATGGTTTATGGTACATGTCCTGGTGACCTGTCCTAGTTCTATAGCGGCGTGTTTCCTCGTCTTCATTTACCACAGGCATCAAATCATTTGATATTGCACACATACGGTCAGCATTTATTTCACTTATAAATTCCCAAATTATTGACAGGTCCAGAATGTCTTGAACATTTCTACATTTTTCTACAGCAGTTTTCTGAGCGTCACGTTGAGAACTTATAAAGATGGCAGCAAAAAACTCTTGAACTGTTTTGTGAGAAAACGATACTTTGATAACTTCTTTGATTAAAGTTTTACTTCTACTTTCTGACAGGATTCCTGAGAGAAGACTTAATGTTAAGTCGTCTGCTTTGAGATATAGTTCAGCAACCGTTCTATCAAATACCAGCGTGTTTTCTCTTGTTTCGTTAAATAATGTTTGGTGTGCTAGCTCTGCTAATGATGTTATTAGACTGTAAAACTTTTTACAAAATTCATGTCTTTTGAAGAATTCTGGAATTTCACTGGCAGACGATTCACGAGATGGTTGAACTTCTGGGTTTTTCTTTGACGCTCTCGATAATAGAAATTCAATGATATTGGTGTAAATTTCAGGTTTTGAATTTCCTATAGGAATGTTGTTGCACCATAGGCAAACTATATACATGAGGAGGAGTGGAATCACTTGCATGTGCTTTAGGTCACGGCTATGGATTACTTTATCTATGTCATCTGTTTTCCTCTTCAATGCTCTATCGTCATGGACACCGGTCATTTTTCTTATAGCATTTTCTTCAAGTTGCCGCGTAGAATCTGCACTTAATTGAACCAATTCTACTTTTTTGTTTATTTGAACTTGTTTTTGAGATCGGAAACTCCAAGCTTCCACGGTCGCGTTTGTCGTTAGGATAACACAATTATCACGTACGTACCGATGTGGGATTTTTTTTCTGTTACTTCGCTACAACTATTATAAGGTTGAGCCCATTCATCGAGACCGTCCAATATAATCAAGCATTTTTCTCTTCGTAAAACTTCATGTAATTTTGCAGTGGAAGGAAGTTACTTAGTAATTTGCTGGTTCGATCATATCGTCAATGTTACAAACAGAGGTACATTCTCTTAATAAAACCAAAAATAAGAATTCAAAGTCAACAAAAAAACGTCTTTAACTCGTCGTCTTTAAAGCAGGCATGGTATTCATCGTGAGAATGAGCCTGGCACCACATCATTGGCAAGATATTTTGAAAAAAGCAGAATTTGCCAAAGCCTGCATCAGCGGATAGATAAATTTCTTGCTGATCTCCACTTCCGGTTTGAAAAACAGGTCTTTTAGAGACTTGATCGGTGTTCTCGTCTCTTTCAGAACAAGTTAGGGACTTCTGTCTCACGTCGACTATATCTGGCATCACGTAGAACCCAACTAGAGGTGTCTCCATTTCTTCAAGAAGCGGTGAGAGAGGTATTGAACTACATCTTTTTCTGTAGAATTTAATCAGGTCGCCTTGAAGTTCTGAAGAGAGAGTAGAAAAAAATTTAGTCAGTGACATATCTTTATTTATAATAAATAAAATCCTGATGTGTTTGCTAACTTATTTTAATGCATACGACATAGAAGATGTAGATAAGTAACACTATATTTGGTATGTTGAACTTTAACGATGCATGGATCTAAATCATGTTATAATAATTGCATAGATTCACATACAAAACGAAGTATGGTAATCGTAAGTACAGTTTTGGAACTTTTAAGTGAATGCCACAGCAATGTGATATACTTTGTCGACCTAC
This sequence comes from Ruditapes philippinarum, assembly GCF_026571515.1. Classification (NCBI taxonomy): domain Eukaryota; kingdom Metazoa; phylum Mollusca; class Bivalvia; order Venerida; family Veneridae; genus Ruditapes; species Ruditapes philippinarum. Next base: position 433,028 of record NW_026863206.1, read on the forward strand.
TTTGTCCGAATGTTGATAATCTAACATCAAACCTAATACACAGGCGGCAAATGGCGGTGATGGTACGGCGGAGTGTGTGGACAAGCTAAAGGGGAATAACTTTCTTCTATACTGAATTGCACAAATTATCACCATACATGTTTAACTACGTTTTATTGCAATGTTTACATCGAGTAAACAAATGCTTATCACGCAGGGGAAATAAGAAAGGGGAAATTATTACTCGAAACAAGAAGTAATTGCTCCTGATTCCTCAATCATTATAGTTTTGCAAAGACGGAATCCCTCGGCTATTATCAATAATAACATAGGACTTAATACGGATTATTGTTTGATTGTATTAACATGTCAATTGCATGATCAATGCGCATGGTAAATAAATTTTTGATAGATTTTAGGCATAGATCGTAAGATGTACTCTTCAAAAGCGTTTTTTTGCTATTTTGTTCCTGTAAAATAATTATATTGAGCGTTAGAGAAAGCACTCTGGTATTTGATGGAACGGTTGCTGAACTATATCTCAAAGCAGACGACTTAACATTAAGTCTACTCTCAGGAATCCTGTCAGAAAGTAGAAGTAAAACTTTAATCAAAGAAATTATCAAAGTATCGTTTTCTCACAAAACAGTTCAAGAGTTTTTTTGCTGCCATCTTTATAAGTTCTCAACGTGACGCCCAGAAAACGGTTGTAGAAAAATGTAGAAATGTTCAAGACATTCTAGACCTGTCAATAATTTGGGAATTTGCGTTAAAGCGCAATGAGAAAAATATTGTTTTGTATTACATGCATGTAAAACGTGTTATTATATCGGTACCGCATAGGTCATTTTTTTCTTATTTATATTTTCAACATTATGTATGGTGGCATATTTCTGCCAACTGATAACCATATAACTAACTAGTTAATTAAGGGGTTAACTAGTTACGAAACTAGTTAACCTCTTAATTAACTAGTTAGTTATGTGGTTAACTAGTTACGCAACTAGTTATTTTTTTCAATAAATAAAAGATCATAACAGGAAATAAATGCATGTTAGTGCCTACAACTTACATCCTTTTAATATTTTACCAGCTAAGTATTAAGAGGTTAACTTATTACCTTACCAGTTAGTTAACCTCTTAACCAACTAGTTAGTTCTATGGTTATCTGTTGGCAGAAATATGCAACCATAGTTATGAAACAATACTTGTTTTTATTTAACATTTGTTTTTATATGTTTTGCACTCTTTTTGGTATCGTTTTATCATTATCAAATTATTAATTATTATTTAATTATTATAATAACGTTTAATAATTTATTCAACAGTGTTTCTGACTTGCTTCACTTCGTGTCTACATTTTGCAAACACTTAGTCATTTTCTATTTAAATATACTGCTAAATGAAAAAAGAGAAAAACTAAGACAACAGTAAGCCTCGAATTACAGACCCCTCTTATATAACGAAATTACAATACCGACTCTGCTTTTGCTGATGTGATAACGACTTATATACTCCTATTACGCTAGTGTGACCTTTTAAAATATTATGTATTTCTTCCATATAAATTCTCGTAAATTATACTTGCAGAACCAAAATTTGATCGATTATCTAAATAAGAATAATAATGTATTCATAATTGACAGGTCAATAAAATCAGACTATAAAAGTAGTTCTACTACGTGGTTCAAGATGTAAACAAAAACACAGAGTGTAATTTTTGATAATGTAAAACGAATCTAAATATTTGAGAATCAAAGAAAAAATATATTTCGGTACAATTTTGTTTGACAATATGTCTTACAATCATGTTTAGCTGATGCACAATTATTAACATATTCGACTCTTTGTCAACAGATTGGCAGTTTCACAGCGTACACTCCTTATCCACTAAAACTTCCGCTTCCTAGCGAGCAAAACGCAAAAAATTGCCGATTGAACTGGAAATTGATAAATAAGTTAATTCAAGACCAATCGTGGAGGACTTGTTACTTTTATAGATAGGAGTTACATAAAAGATTAAGCCCTAGGGCAAAACCTATATTTTCCGTTAAAATATGATTTCTCACCCCGATTCTTAAAAAATGTCACAATTTTTGACTTCCGACACCGATTACAAGGTTAGCATATATTATGCTAGAAAATCCTCTTGATACTTTGAAGAATAATCATATGAGCTTAAGAAAATTAAACAATATCTTAATTTTAACTAAAACGTTAAAAAACAAGAGTGAAACAGCATTGAACGCGATTTTAGTGATGACATAATACATGTATTTTAGAAATGGTTGACCAATGGACCACGTCAGGACCTTTAAATTCTAATTTTGATTGAACATGTTGTTGTTTCCTTGTCATACACAGTATAAAATATGTTCGTGAAGTTGGCAGCCTAGCAGCCTGAAGTTGGCAGCCTAACAGCCTTACAGCCTAACAGCCTGGCAGCCTAGCAGCCTAAAGAAAACTAAGAATAGTACAAGCATGACATCGTTGGAAATACATTAGGATCATTCGACGCCTTTTTCAATATCGTGATCTTTATCATTTTAAGATGTTGAACTTTATTTTAACATAATTTTTTTTATTCTGACGCTTCGAAATTTGTGAATTTAGCAGCCTAGCAGGATAGTACAAACATGAAAACCGTCAGAAATGAATCGGTAGCAAATACTCAGACCATTCCACGTCTTATTTCAGTATCGCGTACTTTATTTTTTTTAAAATAATTAACTTTGTTTTTGTTATTTTGACACTTTGAAATTTGTGAAGTTAGCAGCCTAGCAGCCTGGCAACCTAGCAGCCTAGCAGCCTAAAGAAAACTAAGGATAATACAAACATGAAAATCATCGGAAATGAATCGGTAGCACATACTTAGACCATTCCACGTTTTATTTCAGTATCGCGATCTTATGTGTTTAAATATTGAACTTTATTTTATTTTTCATTCTGACGCTTCGAAATTTGCGGGATTAAAAATGTTTTCGAATAACATAGGAAGTAGTCTAAGTCTTAGGACATTTTCTCGGCTAATAATGTCGCTGTCTATGGACAATAAGTGACGTCATGTGAGTTATTTATGATATGCTATTTTGTATGTATATGTTTATAATGAAGTTGACGTTGTTAAACGCATATTTGTTTTAGGTCTGTAAAGATAAAAATGTGTTGAAATGTAAATAAAATGTCAATAGTTGCCACGTCCAGACCTTGTTTACGCCACAGCAAAATAATGGAGCGGCGTTGTATGGAAAGCCATGGCTGTCTGACATTGTTCTTTTCAATTTATTTCACCATTTGGATAATATATAAATTCACTTCGACTATATATGACTTGAAAACACCTTCTTATTTAACCGGAATCCATTATATTAATCCAATGTTACAATATATGAAACCATACCGTCAGTGTATGAAACAGAGTTAGCAATATATAAGTTGATTTTCTCAAAATATGATTCCAATTTTTCCATATATTGTACCAAAGTAGCCATGTATGGAACCAGATATCCTTATATGAAACCGAATTATCAATATATTAATTTATTTTGACAATATATGAAACCATTTTATAAATGTATGGAGCCGAAGTATCAATATATTAGTTGATTATCACAATATATGATACCAATTATTCCATATATGGAACCAAAGTAGCAATGTCTGGAACCAGGTGTCCTTATATGAAACCGAATTATCAATATATTAATTCATTTTTACAATATATGAAACCATTTCATCAATGTATTGAACCAAAGTATCAATATATAAGTTGATTATCATATTATACAATACCAGGTCTTCAATATATGGTACCAAAGTAGCAATGTATGGAACCAGATGCTCTTATATGAAACCGAATTATCAATATATTTATTCATTTTAGCAATATATGAAACCATTTTATCAATGTATGGAGCCGAAGTATCAATATATAAGTTGATTATCACAATATATGATACCAATTATTTCATATATGGAACCAAAGTAGCAATGTCTGGAACCAGGTGTCCTTATATGAAACCGAATTATCAATATATTAATTCATTTTTACAATATATGAAACCATTTCATCAATGTATGTAACCGAAGTAGCAATATAAGTTGATTATCATATTATATAATACCAGGTCTTCAATATATGGTACCAAAGTATCAATGTATGGAACCAGATGCTCTTATATGAAACCGAATTATCAATATTTTTAATCAATTTTACAATATATGGAACCAGTTTATCAATGTATGTAACCGAAGTAGCAATATATAAGTTGATTTTCACATTATATGATACCAGTTCTTCAATATATGATACCAAAGTAGCAATATATGGAACCAAAATGTCATTATATTGACGGGACTTTTTTAAAGGCTATATTCTATCCTTGCACCGGTATTACAAGTTCGCGCCAATATTCCTTATTGAACTATCAAAAGACCAGCGTGCTTCACTGATTGCATACTGCAGATTTTCTACATAAGGAAATATTTGAATTTAACGTCACATTCACTTAACATGGGCTGGGCAGACAAAACTTATCGTTATGTATGTATATATGTACGAGTTGTATGTCATAATTTAAGGTACGGAGTCGAACTGACCATTAACAAAAACGTATTTAAAAAATAAGTTCAGGACACATCAAGGTTAATCTGCTCACAAAGTTTAAAGATAATCAGTCAAATAATTGATTTCATGAAAAAGTGCATGCATTGTAATAACTGAACCCAGTGACCTCGGCCTTTGACTTGTTGACTGTAAATAGGCTATTTTGGTTCCATATAATGAAAACTGCTATCCTAGAATGTAACACCAACTTATATACTGCTACTTTGGTTCCATACATTAATAAAATGGTTTCATATATTGTAAAAATGACATAATATATTGATAATTCGGTTTCATATAAGGGCATCTGGTTCCATATATGGCTTTTTTGGTACCATATATTGAAGAACTGGTAACATATAAAATGATAATCAAGTCATATATTGCTACTTTGGTTCCATACATTGATATATTGGTTTCATATATTGTAAAAATGACATAATATATTGATAATTCGGTTTCATATCAGGACATCTGGTTTCATATATGGCTATTTTGGTACCATATATTGAAGAACTGGTATCATATAATGTTATAACAAACTCATATATTGCTACTTTGGTTCCATACATTGATAAATTGGTTTCATATATTGTAAAAATGAATTAATATATTGATAATTCGGTTTCATATCAGGACATCTGGTTCCATATATGGCTATTTTGGTACCATATATTGAAGAATTGGTATGATATAATGCAATAGCCAACTTAAATATTTCTACTTTGGTTTCATTAATTGATACATTAGTTTCATACATTGAAAAATGAATTAATATATTGATAATTCGGTTTCATATAAGGACATCTGGTTCCATACATGGCTACTTTGGTACCATATATTGAAGAATTGGAATCATATATAGAGAAAATTAACTTATATATTGCTAAGTTGGTTTCATACACTGACGGTATGGTTTCATATATTGTAACTGTGGATTAATATAATGGATTAAGGTTAAATAAGAAAGTGTTTTCAATTTATACGTATATAGTCGAAGTGAACTTATATATTATCCAAATGGCTACATAAATTGAAAAAGAACAATATCAGACAGCCATGGCTTTCTATAGCGTTGTATGCCTCTACAATTGTTATGCTGATAATTTCACATCATATCATATATTATTTTCATTTTCCTCGATAAATGTTACTCACGTAAGTGCGTTACGCAAACTACGCACCGGGTCAGGCTCTCGTGTTGTCAGCAAAAAAGAGAAAAAAACAACAACAAAAAACAAAAAACGCAATTACATTCGCCTATTTATTGAATACATGTTGTTTTCATGGATCTATTAGGTGATTTCTCCATATATGAATATGTGATTCCTTTACTCTGACTCAAGTTTATAGACTTATTCGTAACCGTTTCCCGGTATGTTGCGGGTTTACCAAATGAAGTACATACTACTGTTACATTTACTTTTCTATCATTGTTTCTCCGTGGAAGGTGAAGAAACTTGACATGTTTGAAAATTATCAATGTTTCTTTAACATCTATTGCAATTATTGTTTATAACAATTGAATTCTTTATAATGAAAATCGATGAAATTAAAACAGTCGTAATGGCATCTTCCATAACCTTCCATAATAAATAATGAGAGATGTTTTGTGATTAAACCTGTGTATTTTACTTTATTTTTTGTATGAAATTATTCCTACAATGATATTTCATTAATTTCTTACATAATAGTATCTGTTAACTCAATAACGACCAAAAACGAAAAATTCATTATTACACTCCATTAGCGGAATTTCCCACAGCTATGTTAAGAAAGTACCGGAAAACGGCGTTTAGCTAGGTTTTCGAATTCGTGAATGTTTGCCGTTAAAGGAATTTAATTTAAACTTAATGTTAGAAAATTTCTATAGGCTATTTCGAAATGCATTTCTTTTACTAGTCTATTCATGCTATTTCGCAATCAATCTTCACCTCTTCGTCTATATATGAAGATCTAAATATGAAGATGCGTGAAGTACAGTAAACTTTGAGAAAAACACGTAAAAAATATAGCGAAGTAGGAGTGCAAAATCCACACATTAGACATACTCGACAGAGAACCAGTCGGGGACCAATCGGAACGTCCTCGGCTATTATCTATAATAATATCAAAGGGCCGACAAGTTGCGATTGATCGGAGACAGTGTACCAGTAAGTTGGGTAGGTAATGGCGATAGTTTAAGCCGATCGATGATTTATGAAGATGATGGAGACTATGGTTTCTTGCATAGCAAACTGGCGTTTTCGTGTGTTTTACCCATGCCGGAAATTTCATCTGGCATGGGGGGTGGTGCCAGATGAGTCGCGTGCTGTACAATGGCACGCTTAGGATGACATCATTTTCCCGTTATGAATGAAGTTGCAATTTCAAAAGCTGTTGTAAGAAAATAGTTACGGCTGTAAAGATATAAATTTGCGTTGAAGATAAAGATAAAATATTTAAAATATTATGGAATATTTTAGAATATGCAAGAAAAAAAATATCTGACAAATGTTTGCGGTTCGGATCGGAATATCCGTCCCTCGGTAACCCGCCCATGGGCAGTAACTCGGCAAGCCTCGTTACCGCCCAATGGGCGGGTCACCTCGGAACGGATATTCCGGTCAGAACTGCAACATATGACATATATTATTATTCTTAAGCGTTGTAATTGCGACACAGATTAGGTTACTATTCATAATTATGCATTTTGCTATTTTCTATTATAATTGTTGCAATTGGACATTATATCAGTTCTACAAGTAAGTAGATATATACGGTGGCACAAAGGTGACACATGTGTGTTTTATTTATCTTGTGCGTACGAGATAGTATGCCGTGGCCGCGCTGCTAGGCTTCACAAATTTCAAAGTGTCAAAAAAACAAAGTTCAATATTTAAAAAAATAAAGATCCCGATACTAAAATAAGACGTGGAATGGTCTAAGTATGTGCTTCCGATTCATATCCGATGGTTTTCATGTACCCGACAGCATGTTTAATGTGTTTTGCTATTTGATCAATATTATTTTAGATTCTGGAATTTTTCCTGAAGGCTGGAGTAAAGGGATTATTTTACCAATATACAAAAACAAGGGTAACATAGACGATCCAGATAATTATAGGGGAATTACTATACTTAGTTGTTTTGGGAAACTTTTCACAAATGTTCTTAACTCTTGACTCAATAATTTTTTAGAAAGTAATAACATTCTCTGTGAAGAACAAGCTGGATTTAGGAAAAAGTATAGCACCACTGATCATATATTTTCTCTGAAAACTTTGATTGATTTATATCTGTCTAAAGGTAAAAAGTTATATTGTTCTTTTATTGATTATAGAAAGGCTTTTGATAGCATAAATAGAACTGCACTTTGGCAGAAATTAATTAGCAATAATGTTGATGGTAAATGTATAAAGATCATTTATGACATGTATTTACAAGCTAAATCTTGTATCAAAATTAATTCTTTTAGTCATATGTCAGAATTTTTTAAAAGTCATACAGGCGTTCTTCAGGGTGAAATTTTATCTCCTATATTGTTTTCTTTATTTTTAAATGATTTAAACTATTTCCTGTCACAACATTTTAATGGTCTGGATCTACTATCAAACATTGTAAATGATACCCTCAGTGATTCTGATGTTGAAATGTATTTCAAATTGTATATTCTTTTATATGCTGATGACACAGTTATATTTGCTGAATCTGCTGAAGAACTGCAAAAAGCACTAGATGCAATGTCAAGTTATTGTCAATTATGGCATTTACAAGTTAATCCTAGTAAAACTAAAATTGTTGTTTTTTTGTAAAAGTAAAAGAGGTTTATGTAATATTCCAGCCTTTAGTTTTGAAGGCAATTTGCTAGAAATTGTTGATGATTTTTCATATCTGGGTGTTAAGTTCTCATATAATGGTAAATTTGCTATAACAAAGAATCATTTATAAGAACAGGCAAATAAGGCTATGTTTTCAATTATAGTTAAGGCTAGGAAATTGGATTTACCTATCAGTATGCTAATTCATTTATTTGATAGCATGGTAGCACCTATATTGTTATATGGTAGCGAAGTGTGGGGAATTGAAAATGTGAATATCATAGACAGATTTCAATTAAAATTTTATAAACTCATATCAAATTTGAACAAAGTACTCCAAATTGTATGCTTTATGGAGATTTAGGGATATAACCTTTATCTATTCATATAAAAAGTAGAGTTTTGTGCTTTTGGAATAAGATTTTAAGTAGTAAACAAGAATCAATAAGCCATATATTGTATGATATGTCACACTCTTTGTATTGTAGAAATGTGTTGAAACTCCCATGGATGAATAATGTTTGTAAATTACTAGATTCACTGGGTTTATCAAATTTTTGGATTAATAATGTTGCCACTTCTCTTCCATTGTTTAATAAAATTGTTAAAAATAGACTGAAAGATCAGTTCGTTCAAAATCGGCATAGTGAAATGTCAGAATCAAGTAAATGTCTGAATTATAGAATGTACAAAAGTGAATTCAAATTTGAAAAGTTTTAAGATATTTTACCATCTCATTTAGCTTTGGTACTATTGCGCTTTAGATGTATGAACCATAAATTGCCTATTGAGTCTGGTAGATTTTGTAATATACCAAGAGAATTAAGAGTGTGTAATTTATGCAATAATAGCTCACTTGGTGATGAATATCATTACTTATTTAATTGTCAATTCTTTAATACTGATAGAAAAAAATATATAACTAGAGAGTATAGTACTAATGTTAATTCAATCAAGTTTTCTATGTTAATGAATAGCACAGAAAGGAGTATATTGTTAAAACTTGCAGTATTCTGTAAAAAAATTATTTCAGCATTTAAGTAACTGATAACTAAGCTTATTTTCATAATGTAACACTTTCATTTTTGATTTATATTTGCCATGTAGTACATCAGTATATTTCGTGGATATCTCTTTATGATATGTCATATTATATGTATATATTATTGTATATGTGACTGACGCCTCTAAGAGGCCCAGCATTTTCAATAAACTGTTCAACTGTTTGTATTATCCTTAGTTTTCTTTAGGCTGTTAGGCTGCCAGGCTGACAGGCTGTTAGGTTGTTAGGCTGCTAACTTCACAAATTTCGAAGTGTCAAAAAAAAGCAAACAAAAAAAAAACAACAAAAAAACAAAGTTCAATATTTAAAAAAAATAATGATTGCGATACTGAAATAAGACGTGGAATGGTCTAAGTATGTGCTTCCGATTCATATCCGATAGTTTTCATGTTTGTATTATCCTTAGTTTTCTTTAGGCTGCTAGGCTGTTAGGCTGCTAATTTCACAAATTTCGAAGTGTCAAAATAAAAAAAAGTTAATTATTAAAAATAAATAAAGTACGCGATACTGAAATAAGACGTGGAATGGTCTTAGTATTTGCTACCGATTCATTTCCGACGGTTTAATGTTTGAACTATCCTGCTAGGCTGCTAAATTCACAAATTTCGAAGCGTCAGAATAAAAAAAAAATGTTAAGATAAAGTTCAACATCTTATAAAAATAAAGATCAAGATATTGAAAAAGGCGTGGAATGATTTTAATGTATTTCCAACGATTTCATGTTTGTACTATTCTTAGTTTTCTTTAGGCTGCTAGGCTGCCAACTTCAGGCTGTTAGGATGCTAGGCTGCCAACTTCACGAACATGTAGAAAATACATAAATGCTAGTTTATAAATCTTTTTTGAACCGTAAGTTCATTTATTGGTTTCCTTCTTGTTTCAAAGCATCAAGCACCTTGAACTTAGAGAATAATTTATATATATATATATATGTATAATAATTTTTATGATGGGACAAAACAAACAATAACCACTTATAATTAATAGTATTATACTTTTACTCCAATATACTTTTCAAATATGATAACTTAAGTCCCAAACTTATAACATGTTTTAACATGCCTGGACTTACTCACAAAATAAGACAGTTAACCATGGAAATATTTTTTAATATAACGGTGCACATGTTTTCATCATTGGGAGGCTTATTGTCGCACATGAATTAAGGTTCCTGCAACCAAGGTCAAGGTCATACATACAGGTCAAATTTCAGAAGAACATATGTATAGGGACAAACTTGCTTAACACACTTTTTATCGCTCACATTCCAATCTAAATATTTAATTGAAAGGGCGTATTTTGTGACAATGTCATCCTTGTTTGAATTGGGCCCCTACTTTAAATTACTGTGGGAGAAAAAATACGCGTTTAATACAATTTATTACACAATGAGCCAAACTTTTTCAGTTAACGAAAACAAATTAAGCAGAGAAGTATGGCGTTTCTGCGAATAAACTTTTGTGGAATGGGCGCCCACACATAACGAATAACACTTGATAAGGATTTTGACAATCAATACTGCGGCTGGGCGCGCACATTGTGCTTTAATGAGTCCTAAAATAGAGAAAAACAGAATCCCAAAAGAAAGTCCAACACAACAAAATTGAAAATGAACAGGCTCGGTTTGATTGAGCCTGTTCATGGACGGTACTTTAAGTTATCGTCCACGCCCCCTAGCACCGGCTTCAGCAGAATTCAACATTTAACACGAAAATGGTGAAATTTTGAATTTAGAAACATCCGCAAATATGTTCAATGTGACAAAGTAGTGCCATTCCCTGAAAAATGGCGTATGGTCCCCAAGTAAAAGAATGCTTTTGCCCATAACGAGAAAACAATGGGAGGAACTAAATAAAATGGAATTTTGAAAGGGGATCTGAGATTATGAAGCCTTCATATCACAGATTAGACGTCAAAAGACAAATTTAAAAAGCAGGCAACATATCCTAAGGGTGATTATACAGTATTCAAGTTGGAATACTGAAACCACCCAAGTAGAAAATGGCCTAATAGAAGAAACTTAAAGTACCAAATATCATGCATACACAACAATAATGTCGTGCTGAATGATCTTCAAGGATCGAAAATATAACATCATTGAATTAATGTATAAGGAGACTTTTTACAGCCGCCACACGGCACAAATAACACGGATGTGGCAATAAAATAGAGAAAAACAGAATCCCTAAAGATAGTCCAACACAACAAAATTAAAAATGTTGCAGGCTCGGTTTGATTGAGCCTGTTCATGGACGGTACTGGAATGTGCAAGTTACCGTCCACGCCCCCTAGCAACGGCTTAAGCAGAATTCAACATTTAACACAAAATGGTGAAATTTTGAATTTAGAAACATCCGCAAGTATGTTCATACGGCGGTTATCATGGAACCTTCAATGTGACACAGTAGTGCCATTCCATGAAAAGCGGCGTATGGTCCCCAAGTAAAAGAATGCTTTTGCCCATAACGAGAAAACAATTGGCGGAACTAAATAAAATGGAATTTTGAAAGGGGATCTGAGGTTATGAAGCCTGCATATCACATATAAGACGTCAAAAGACAAATTAAAAAAGCAGGCAACATATCCTAAGGGTGATTATACAGTATTCAAGTTGGAATACTAGAACCATCCAAGTAGAAAATGGCCAAATAGAAGAAACTTAAAGTACCACATATCATGCATACACAACAATAATGTCATGCTGAACGATCTTCAAGTATCGAAAATAAAACATCATTGATCAAATGTACGGGGAGACTTTTAACAGCCGCCACACGGCACAAATAACACGGATGTGACAATAAAATAGAGAAAAACAGAATCCCAAAAGAAAGTCCAACACAACAAAATTGAAAATGTTGCAGGCTCGGTTTGATTGAGCCTGTTCATGGACGGTACTGGAAAGTGCAAGTTACCTTCCACGCACCCTAGCTCAGGTTTTAGCAGAAATCAACATTTAACACGAAAATGGTGAAATTTTGAATGTAGAAACATCCATTCATAAACAATATGTTTATACGGCGGTTATCATGGAACCTTCAATGTGACACAGTAGTGCCATTCCATGAAAAGCGGCGTATGGTCCCCAAGTAAAAGAATTTGTTTGCCCATAACGAGAAAACAATGGGCGGAACTCAATAATATGGAATTTTGAAAGGGGATCTGAGGTTATGAAGCCTGCATATCACAGATTAGACGTCAAAAGACAAATTTAAAAAGCAGGCAACATATCCTAAGGGTGATTATACAGTATTCATGTTGGAATACTGGAACCACCCAAGTAGAAAATGACCAAATAGAAGAAACTTAAAGTACCACATATCATGCATACACAACAATAATGTCGTGCCGAACGATCTTCAAGGATCGAAAATATAACATCATTGATTAAATGTACGGGGAGACTTTTTACAGCCGCCACACAGCACCAATAACACGGATGTGACAATAAAATAGAGAAAAACAGAATCCCTAAAGTAAGTCCAACACAACAAATTTGAAAATGTTGCAGGCTCGGTTTGATTGAGCCTGTTCATGGACGGTACTGGAAAGTGCAAGTTACCGTCCACGCCCCCTAGCACCGGCTTAAGCAGAATTCAACATTTAACACGAAAATGGTGAAATTTTGAATTTAGAAACATCCGCAGATATGTTCATACGGCGGTTATCATGGAACATCCAATGTGACACAGATAATAAAACGTCAAAAGACAAATTTAAAAAGCAGGCTACATATCCTAAGGATGATTATACAGTATTCAAGTAGGAATACTGGAACCACCCAAGTAGAAAATGGCCAAATAGATGAAACTTGAAGTACCACATATCATCCTAATCCGAAATTTAACAGTCGATGACCATTCGTGTTTTCATTAAGAATTTTTCTTGGGAAAATTTCAACTAACTTTAAGATGATGATTTCGACATTCTGCCAATGTTTAAGATTGATATAAAAAGAAGAAATAACTTATTGAAACTCATAAATGCCCAACTCACCAAAACGTTGGCATAAATTATTCCGACGGTTTTGGGGTTTTCTGTACTGCTTTTTCTTCGCATAATAAATCATTTTCGTAAAAGACAACTAATAAAAACGCACTTGTTTTGAAAAAGACAACAACGAAAGCAAAATGATTAGTTTCGCAAGTTCCGTCCGCATGGATAATTTTATATACGAATTCGTGTTTTCTTTCTGTAGGCTAAAATGTTAAACTCTTAAAATAGCCAATTTAATATTTAGATATATCTATCGCATAATATCAATTTTGAATTGAATAATTTTTTAAGTAAATGTAGTCAATTTACAATTCATTTATAAATCAATAAACAAAAGACATAATATGGACAAGTTTTAGATTACAGATTTTACCCGAAATGCATCCATTTTGATGTTATATTTTTGCGAAATACTTATATTCCAAATCGAAATATATTGATTTATTTCACACCTAAAAATATTACAAATGCACTTTTATTGTTTGCATTACTTGATGTCCCATGACCTACAAAACAGAATACACAGCTGCAAAATCTCTATCAGACTCGGTTATCCCTCGTCCAATATATTTATTACAGCTGTGTACTCATTCAATAGAAATTATTTATGTACTCAACAATGTATAATAACTCATAATATTGCACGACTATAAAATGATTGCAGATGAAAGGAATTGAAACATTACATCTATATGATAAATATTTTACGGTTTCTGAGAAAACGAAGAACAAAAGCAACAATCCCTTAAATGTTTTGTTCTTTGTAAAACGAAATTTGTTCAGGATAATCTGTGATATAGAAGGTAAATTTCATATGAAAATTTTCAAAGCATGTTTTTAATAACCCTTTTGGCTTGATATTAATATATATATCAATATTTATTTAAAATACTTGCTTAACATAGAAGAACATCAATATGTGCTTACCCTTCTTGTTTCGTATAGAACTGCAACAATACTTACTCACCCTTCTTGCTTGATATAGAAGTTAATCAATAATTTTGCTCATTCTTCTTGCTTGATAAAACCCATAAATAGTTACTGAAAATTATTGCTTGATAAAGAGGTGCATTAATATTTACTTACACTTATTGTTTGATAAAGAAGTGTAGCAATATTTTCATACCGTTCTTGTTTTTTTTTGAAATGCAGCAAAATTTACTTACCTTATTTGCAGACATCATTTTTACTTACACTTCCTTGATAAAGAAATTTGTCAATATTTACAAAACATTCTTGCTAAAGAAATGCAACAATATTTACTTACCTTTCTTGTTTTTTTGATAGTTTTCTTCCTGTCCCTGTACAGAATAGACGCCTCCTTTTCTTTCTTTCTCTGAAATCAAATAGGTACACATGTAAACAGTGTAGGTCCTGATTATTGTTAATGATATTATCTCTCTTCTAGTCGTCTGATAATAACTTATATATAAGTAATAATAAAAAGCTTTATAAAACATAACAAAGTAAAGCATTCTTTATATACTACTCAAAGTTTGCTAAGCACCAAGTTTTCCGCATAGTATTGTGCATTCTACACCATATAATGTTATGATATTTACATTGTATATTGTGCAGTAATGTATCGAGAGTGTACCCTTTGTACACATAGCCTTGAATGACAGGCCATTTCCACGTGCAAGTAGTGCAAACAAGTTGAACCTGTATTTTGATTAATAATATCTGTCATATTTTGCGGTTCGGATCGGAATATCCGTCCCGAGGTGATCCGCCCATTGGGCGGTAACGAGGCTTGCCGAGTTACCGCCCATGGGCGGGTGACCGAGGAACGGATATTCCGATCCGAACCGCAAATTTATGTCAGATATTTTTTCTTGCATATTCTACCATATTCCATTATATTTTAAATTCTTTATCTTTATTTTCAATAAAAATTTATATCATTACAACCGTAACTACTTTCTTTCAACAGCGTTTGAATTACAAAATCATTCATAACGGTAAATTGACGTCATCTTTATCGTGCCATTGTACAGCACGCGACTCATCTGGAACCCCCCATGCCAGATGAAATTTCCGGCATGGGTAAAACTAACGGAAACGCCAGTCTGATATGCAAGAAAAACTGTTTAGACACAGCATACACGTACCGACACGTTTACGGTGTTCATTCTTCATTTTCCATTTCAATATTGAACATTTAAGATTATTGAATAATGGCGAATGCAAATGTAAGAAAGCATTTAGGCGGGTAGTTGGTATGGTGGAGCAGCGACTCGACATCGTGGGGTTGTTGAGGTATTTGGTGTGGACCCGAGCATAGGCGAGGTTCCAACACCATGGTAGATGACATGGTGGTGGCAGAACAAGGGTGACTGCTGAGGCTGATCGTTTTCTGGTCATCCAGGCACGACGAAAACGCCTTGCAGCTGTAACCCAACTTTGTTCTGACCTTCAAAATGCTCAGAGGTGCGCATGTCAACACAAACCATAAGTACACGTTTGCATGAAAGTCGTCTGCGATCGAGACCATGTATACGGGTCCCACTGTCTAGAGACCACTGCCGGCTCCGATATGATTGAGCCATGGACCATGTGGGTTGGGGCAGGATGGAATGCCTGGACTACACAGATAGGCGTGTTAGATTATGGCGAAGGTCAGGGGAACGGTTCCATACAGCAAACAATGCGGAACATGACCATTATGGCGGCGGATCAATAATGGTCTGGGGATGAATCAGCTGGGATGGACGTACTGACCTCATTGTCTTCGACAGATGCATATTGACTGCCCAGCGGTATCGAGGTGGATCCTCAACACCAATGTATGTTGTTCTGGTGCAAATGGTAATGGGATCATTTTGATAGATGATAATGCCCGCCCCCATACATTCAATGTCGTCAAAGAGTACGAGAATTGATCAAAAAGTGCTTTTCCGATGTATTTTCGGTATTCAGAGAACCCAAGTAATGGACTTACTTTTCAATATAATCGCCTTCTACATAAATGCACTTTGCCCATCTGTGCATCTACTTGTTTAACCCTTCAAAATAGAACTCTCTATTTTGGTCCTCAAAGAACTCATTGACCGCATCCATGACATCCATGAAACCGCTTGTAACTCGGTCAGTAATCTTCAATAAGAGATCGGTATCGCCGTATCGTGTGTAAATGTCAGTGTAGTGGCTAAAAGTATATCGGGCCGAGAACTTATTGATCATACCATACTTGAAAAGACAGGGAATTACTCGTTTGTACTGGCCTGACCGATCCCCGAATCTGAATCAAATTGAGCATACATGGAATGAGCTTATAGGTCCGTATTTCAGCCCATCAGTTCCAGCCAAGAAGCACCCAGAAGCTTGGTGCCGCCCTTGTCTACGAGTGGAATACCATCCAACAAGCCGTCCTAAGAAACCTGATAGAGAGTGTGCAACAACAGTGCCAAGCTGTCATTAACAACACTTGGTCAGGGTCACACACTCGCTATTAAAGCAAAATCAGTTATATGAAAAAATGATGGTGGCAAAAATGAGTTTTTCGCAAATTCTACCATATCCGTCTAAAACACAATTTCATTGCAATCAAAATAAATCAACATGAAAACACATTACAATTGGTAACAAATTCCTTAATGCTGTTTATAAATCACTATGTCATAGATAAGGACAGAAATAAATCTAATATTTGACATACAGTATAAGATAGGTACAAAACTACTCTTGGTGCTTAGCAAACTTTGCGTAGTATATAAATGCAATGTATTGAAACCTATTTACGATTATTAACTCTTATGGTTTGCAATTGATAGATGAAACATGATATTTTAATATTGCGTGTTTTAAAGCAATTAGTAGTAAGCGATAGTGGTGGACAAACACTTACTAAATTTTCCATAAACATATTTTTATAATGTATGGAAGAATGATTATTTTGTATATGTTTAAGTGATAAACGTCACAAATAATCAATTTTATGTGAGGTTAATGTAATACGTAATTTATTTAACCAGTAGCTATTAAAACCCAATTATTCCGCATTGCTAAATAACTAATATAAAGACATAATCAAGTTCATAATCAAGTTTTTCTTGTTCTTACAACAATCGTAGTAGTGTTTAATTATTTTTTATGATATTCGAACAAAAAGCATCACATAACAGACCTTCATCTAGTTGTCTTTTGATCTCCTCTTGGGTTTTCTCCACTTCAGTAACTCTTTCCTTTACATATGTCATTTCTTCTTTCAATCGATCAACATCGGCTTCATAGTCCTTCCACTTTTTTATTTCTTCTTCTACCCTTTTCTGTTCCTCTGGGTCTAGAGGGCAGATTTTGAAATCGTTAATGGTTTGCTGAATATTCAGAGCTGAAGAACTTCGTCGAACAAGTATCTGTGAAGAGAATTAAATAAAAAATATCAACTTCGAGTTCTTTATGTATGCATTATCAAATTGAGCAAGTGAGTTTCTGTGTTTATTGAATCATTTATTGTTAGTGCTTTTTCTTTAAAAAATGAAATATGAATGGATAAAATAAATTATTTATAAACAAATGGTTATGTATACTTCAATGTGTTATTTACAAATTGAAATGACCTAAAAAGAAATAATTAATGTCATGGTCAGATAACATTAAATGTTAAGTAGTGACCCACATCTTTTTCATCATTATTCAAATAGTATGTGTCATCGTCCACTTCCATAATGCTCTATTAAATATAAGCCCTTATAAAGGGCCAACTGATTACATTTGATTTAATTATATCGTTATCTGCGACTATTTGTAGCAGATGTGAATTGCGTATAATTTCGAATAATTTAACATCTTTCCAAAACCACTCTCCTCACCTGCTCGATGTCATTCCACCAGGTTACAAAGTCATTCGACTGTATATTAGTTGTTTTTGATATATGGCTTATCTGAAATAAAATTCAAGTAACTGTAAGTTCATATACCCATAACAGACTTTTTTAAGGTTTCGAGAATTTCCTTAGGTAGCATGGAAAACAAGAGCACCGCTAGGCGGAGCATTACATGCCCGAAAGTGTTTTTTTAGTAAGGATGAAGCTTTTGTATTAGACATTACATAAATTAAATAAAGTATTACCTCCTTCAAATAGCAATCCTCCTATGAAGTTTGAACACTATGGGCCAAAAAGAAATAAAGTTATGTTCTGGAAACTGTTTTCAGTTTTAAAGTAATAGTGACCATGACCTTTGACCTTGTGACCCCAAAATCAATAGAGGTCTTCTACTAAATATGGACAATCATCCTATGAAGTTTGAATACTGTGGGCCAAATGGAACTAAGTTATGCTCCGGAAACTGTTTTCAGTTCGAAGGTAATAATGACCTTGACCTTTGACCTTTTGACCCTAAAATCAATAGGGGTCTTCTATCCAATATGGACAATCATCGTATGAAGTTTGAACACTGTGGGCCAAATAGACCTTAAGTTATGCTCTGGAAACTGTTTTCAGTTTTAAGATAATAGTGACCTTGACCTTTGACCTTGTGACCCCAAAATTAATAGGGTCTTTTACCCAAAATGGACAATCATCCTACGAAGCTTGAATATTCAGGGCCAAATGGAACTTAAGTTATGCTCCGGAAACTGTTTTCAGTTTTAAAGTAATAATGACCTTGACCTTTGACCTTGTGACCCCAAAATGAATAGGAGTCTTTTACTTAATATGGACAATCATCCTCTGAAGTTTGAACACTGTGGGCCAAATGAAACTTAACTTATGCTCCGGAAACTGTTTTCAGTTTTAAGGTTAAAGTGACCTTGACCTTTGACCTTGTGACCCCAAAATCAATAGAGGTCTTCTACCCAATATGGACAATTATCCTATGAAGTTTGAATATTGTGGGCCAAATAGACCTTAAGTTATCCTCCGGAAACTGTTTTCAGTTTTAAAGTAATAATGACCTTGATCTTTGACCTTGTGACCCTAAAATCAACAGGAGTCTTTTACTTAATATGGACAATTATCCTATGAAGTTTTAACACTGAAGCCAAATGAAACTTAAATTATGCTCCGGAAACTGTTTTCAGTTTTAAGGTAATAATGACCTTGACCTTTGACCTTGTGACCCCAAAATCAATAGGGGTCTTCTACCCAATATGGACAATCATCCAATGAAGTTTGAAGTTTGTGGGCCAAATGGAAGTTAAGTTATGCTCCGGAAACCATATTGCTAACGGACGGACAGACAGACGTACGGACGGACGGACGTTCCAACATTTTGGGTTTAGGGGCTATTTTCTATGTTATTTTCTTTGTTTTCTTAAGGGCTAGTAGCCCCTAAACCCTTTGATCACGAATGAACCTTTTGTTCGCTTTTGTTCTCTTTACTGTTATATAGCCCCTAAACCCAAAATGTTTGCTCGGACAGACAGACGGACGGACGGACGGACGCCAGGGGGTATAACATAATATTCCCGAAATTATTTCGGGCATATAAAAAAAGAAATACGATATAAAGAATGATTCAGTTGTCTGCGTATTTTGTGCATTGCATGCCATACAATGTATAAATGATATCCATTACTCCTTAGAGTAAAAAAGATGGTTTACGGAAAAAGTTCAATGAAATTTTTATAAGTCGTAACATTAATATTCATACTGTAAGTTGTTGTTGTAGTAGTATTAAAAATTAAGAAATACTCGTTTTTGAATTTGCCTCGTCGTAGATATCCGCTTTTATTCGTTTAAACCGTAAAAGTCGTAATAGTGGTCGAAGTCATGACCGTAGTTGTTTGTGCAGTCTTCAAAGTCGGCTCATTCTTTGATTTAAACATATTTATTTCAGCTCGATTGCGAAACAAATTCTTGCATAATATATAAATCTCTTCGAATCCACTACCTGGCTGATTGTCATATAAAGGAACATGATCTTGACTAGATTAAAGCTCGGAGACATGATATCTTGGTTCAGAGGCAGACACCTTAACCACCAGCCCAATGGTCACCTAAATACAGTCTTTGTATTCGTTGTCATGGCCGTTGTCTTTGTTTATAAAAGTCATATTCATAATTGTGAACAGTAATCATTTCCTTATTTTTTCAAAGCATTTTGGAAAAAAGTTATACCTTGTCCTGTGTGGAATGAATAACAGTATATGATTTAAAATCAATAAAAGCAAAAGAAACACGATTATTGTGTTTGTGGTAAATTTCCGAGTTATTTTCACACTGTGTGTTCATTAATATACAAATTGACTAAATAGGCCTATTTATCCTCGTTATTATCCGTTACTTAAATGACTACCCTCGAGATAATTCATAACGGTGAAATATCAAACTTTGTCAGCAACGTTGTTAAAATCATGGTTGTATTTGTACTTAATTTAGTTGAAGTTGTAGTCGCATTCGTATTCAAAGAGTTTGTAATTGTGAAAATCGTTTCGTAGGCGTAGGCATTTAAGTTGTATAGGCCGTTATTAAGGTCAAAGTTGTCGAAGTTGAAGCTGCACTTTTAGTCGTCGAAGCCGAACACGTTGTCGTAAACATTGTCGTGATCGTAGTCTAAGTCGTCGGTGTAGACGCAGTCGTGGTTACATGTACAAAAATACGATGACGATCAGCGTCTTCGTCATTTGAAGAGAATTAGAAATATACGTTAACTATAATCGGCGCCAATGAAGACATATTGCTTAAGTGATGGCAGACCTCAATATGGACAATTATCCTATGAAGTTTGAAAATTGTGGGCCAAATAGACCTTAAGTTATCCTCCGGAAACTGTTTTTAGTTTTAAAGAAATAATGACGTTGATCTTTGACCTTGTGACCCCAAAATCAACAGGAGTCTTTTACTTAATATGAACAATTATCCTATGAAGTTTGAACACTGTGGGCCAAATGAAACTTAAGTTATGCTCCGGAAACTGTTTTCAGTTTTAAGGTAATAATGACCTTGACCTTTGACCTTGTGACCCAAAATCAATAGGGGTCTTCTACCTAATATTGACAATCATCCTATGAAGTTTGAATATTGTGGGCCAAATGGAAGTTAAGTTATGCTCCGGAAACCATATTGCTAACGGATGGACAGACGGACGGACGGACGTTCCAACATTTTGGGTTTAGGGGCTATTTTCTTTGTTATTTTCTTTGTTTTCTTAAGGGCTAGTAGCCCCTAAACCCTTTGATCACGAATGAACCTATTGTTCGCTTTTGTTCTCTTTACTGTTATATAGCCCCTTAACCCAAAATGTTTGCTCGGACAGACAGACGGACGGACGGACGCCAGGGGGAATAACATAATATGCCCGAAATTATTTCGGGCATATAAAAAAAATACGATATAAAGAATGATTCAGTTGTCTGCGTATTTTGTGCATTGCATGCCATACAATGTATAAATGATATTCATTACTCCTTAGAGTACAAAAGATGGTTTACGGTAAAACTTCAATGAAATTTTTATAAGTCGTAACATTAATATTCATACTGTAAGTTGTTGCTGTAGTAGTATCAAAAATGTAAGAAATACTCGTTTTTGAATTTGCCTCGTCGTAGATATCCGCTTTTATTCGTTAAAACTGTAAAAGTCGTAATCGTGGTCGAAGTCATGATCGTAGTTGTTTGTGCAGTCTTCAAAGTCGGCTCAATCTTTGATTTAAACATATTTATTTCAGCTCGATTGCGAAACAAATTCTTGCATAATATATAAATCTCTTCGAATCCACTACCTGGCTGATTGTCATGTAAAGAAACATGATCTTGACTAGATTAAAGCTCGGAGACATGACATCTTGGTTCAGAGAGAGACACCTTAACGCAACCAGCCCAATGTGGTCACCTAAATACAGTCTTTGTATTCGTTGTCATGGCCGTTGTCTTTGTTTATAAAAGTCATATTCAATTGTGAACAGTAATCATTCTTTTATTTTTCAAAGCATTTTTGAAAAAAGTATAACCTTGTCCTGTATTGTGGAATGAATAAACAGATATATGATTTTAAAATCAATAAAAGCAAAAGAAACACGATTATTGTGTTTGTGGTAAATTTCCCGAGTTATTTTTCACACTGTGTGTTCATTAATATAACAAATTGACTAAATAGGCCTATTCTATCCTCGTTATAATCCGTTACTTAAATGACTACCCTCGAGATAATTCCATAACGGTGAAAATATCAAACTTTTGTCAGCAACGTTGTTAAAATCATGGTTGTATTTGTACTTAATTTATTTAGTTGAATTTGTAGTCGCATTCGTATTCAAAGAGTTTGTAATTGTGAAAATCGTTTCGTAGGCGTAGGCATTTAAGTTGTACTAGGCCGTTATTAAGGTCAAAGTTGTCGAAATTGAAGCTGCACTTTTAGTCGTCGAAGCCGAAAACGTTGTCGTAAACATTGTCGTGATCGTAGTCTAAGTCGTCGGGGTAGACGCAGTCGTGGTTACATGTACAAAAATACGATGACGATCAGCGTCTTCGTCATTTGAAGAGAATGAGAAATATACGTTAACTATAATCGGCGCCAATGAAGACACATTGCTTAAGAGATGGCAGACCTCTAACCATTACTACAGATAGGTTATTAATTTGGTGGGTACATTTATATTTGACAAGAATTTGATTACTATTGACATGTATCCACTGTTTGAAGACAGATACATGTATATCAGGTAATTTTGGACGTGTTTCCCAATCTTATGAAATGTTTTGACCAGGTTAAAATGATAACTTCGGGAAAGTCCGTAAAAATTATTGTTTTATGTTTTGCAATATCTCAAATCGGTAATATATAAAGGGTTTTCGTGCAAAATTAATTATTATTTACCACTAAGGTTCACAAATTCCAAATAGCAATCCCGTATGTTTTTTTTCGTTCGTGTGCTTTTTATTTATTTATTTTTTAGAATGTTACAGGGGTGTATGGTAGCCCCGGTCGATGAGAAAATGTTGCCTTTGTAATCAGACATGTATTGTTAAGGCTGTCGATTGTGAGGGAAACGCTCTGAAAGTGGCTTACATACTGACAGAAAATCAATATCCCTCTATCATTGATTTTTTAATTCAGTTTAGACGTTCATTTATCATTTGTAATATTTTCTCAAGATAGGACAGATAATGATGCAATGGACAGGTAGTCTATAGCAAAGCTATCGTCTTGTTTTGTGAATTATAAATATACAAACAAAATGTATTATATGTTGTATTCAGTAAATGTTAGATTTCTGCCATCACTTCATTAATCTGTTATCACTTGCACCGGCACATAAACTATATGCAGTGCAACAATTTACTCATAAAGTAGATCTCATGAAATGCACTTTATCCTAATGAGATCTATTCAATTAAGAAGTACTTGAAAAAAAGATTCTACTTGTATTCCAAAAGAAATTGTCAGTCATGTCATTATTGTCACGTTGTCATATTTATTAAAAGTTTGAATAAGCATGTTGACTTTTTCATTGTTGCTTACTTACTTGATTTCGGAAAGCTTTTAATCGACATATATCTGCCTCGACTGTTACATCGGTTGGTATAGGTGTTGCGTTCCAGTCAAATTTCTTATTCAATCCAAAACACTTCAGGCATCTTAGAAGGCAAATGATTAGCGTGATGTCCATATCCGACGTAGTTGGAACTTGACCAACCGCTGGAAACAATTGGTCATATTGTACCTGTGTTATAATTCCGCGGCTTTTCAAACGTGTAACTGCAAACTTTTCTTGATTCAAACATACGTTTAGAGTCAAACCTTTTGCAGTCAGAGTCTGATCTAGTATGTTTCTCAAAACCATGAGACCTCCGTCTATAATGAGTATTTGCAACCGGAATAGGTAAACACGGTTTTCCGCCGTCTGTGTCAGCCCACCGGTTGCCATTTCCGCTTGCTTTGTCAAACCTCTGTTATTGTCATATCTTAAAATAGATAAAATGTATAGTTGCTACAGTAATGCTGCAAGTATTAAAGCATATATTCTATTTCTTATCACTTTTTTCTGTTTTGTTATCACATTGACTTTAGATAATTTACTTAAAATGGGCAATCATAAAAGATAAGCTCTGACACACGATGCTAATAAGTGCGCAAACGCTCCCGTAAGGAATATTATTTTGATGGAGTAAAAGTGTGCCTTGAAACCTTTCTGGTGGTTTTGATATAAAAGATAGGTAACTGAGAAATTCCCATAGTGAAAAACAAGATGCCTGTCCATGGTTCACGGTCATATAGGAAGACGCGTACGTACTCCAATTAAATTTCCTCAAGATGTTATCAAAGATGCAGGTCAGTACATACTGAGTGACGTGAACGAGGAGGGAATTCCTAAGCCTGCTGCAGCACTGAGAGAGAGAGGGATGATGAGGCCACTATATATTTACGTCGTCTGATACGAATCATTCAGTACACAGTGACTACTATATACGCTGTACGGATGTTGGGAAGCAATATGTTGGCTTTGTATAACGATTTAAAGATACATATGGAAACACTGTGTGTCTAGTTTAAAAATAACCTCTCCAAAAGAGGGTGTGTGTAAAGCTAGTTAGGACTGTAAACAGGACAATAAGCTTTTAAAAGTGAAAACGACAAGATAAAAGCAGCCTTAAAATATCATCTACATGTGCCGCAAGCCAGAAAGGAACGTGAACTATACGTGGAACAATTGGAAAAGTGAAAAAAGCAATGTTTGTTAACCGGGAAAAACAAGACCGCCGGTGATTCATTTTTACAAATGACGTACATTATACGTTTGACTTAACTCAGTATGTTAAGTTGCCACATCATGCATAAGAAAAGGGGACCCACATTCTTCATTTAGCCGGGAAAAGTGCAGGTAGGAAATTCAATTACACACACGCAGTGATAACGGGATTCATCATAATAAGAATAGATACGTACTAGCTTTTCTATTATGTCGTACGGTGATTGGATCGCAAAGAAATATTAGATACATGATGTGGTTACCAGGACATACAAGGTAGTTTTGAATTTTATTTGTTGTGTTGAACATTTCGTTTAACAAGCTATTTCGTTTTTTTACGAAAAGATATTAATTACGCTGAAGTACACGTACGAGAACTTGATACTAAGCATGTTTGGTAAATCTCAGTCTGAAAATGCAAATCACCAGTTCAGCCAAAGGTAAAATTCTCGAAATATGATCATTACCTTACCCAAATATTTGTATTGCATTGTAACTTTATAATTGCAGGTGCTTGATCGACGCCGGATTTACGACCATAATTGTGAAACTCTCCAACACGTGCAGAAGACAGCACACAGTAACATTCCAATTACTTATGGTGAATTAATGTGGAAAGGCTGGGAGATGTTTCTCGGAGCCAGATTCGAAGGTACCGAATATTTTTAAATATCACCAGTTCCGCTTCAAGTCATTCGAACCCTATTATAGTGTACATGAAGGTAGCTGCAGACGATACAGATTAAGTTAGGTTTGTAATCTGTAAGACAAATTATCTACAAATGGATCGAAATTACCTTTTTATATAAAAATATCTTAGCTCAGCCAATAAAAGGCCCGCGATAACTTCATGTAAATTAAACAAGGAAGTTAAAGCAGGTTTTATAGGAGTTTTTTCATTTCAAAGATATTCAATATCTCCAGTCGGTTTAGTTAAAAATGAATAAAACAATGACTTTAGGATTACACACCATTTTAAGTGTAGCAGTGATGTTTTCAACAATAAACACTTGGTGATATTTATATAGATATCTATTCTTATAATATAGAATAAAACCAAGCTTGTAATAGAAGAAATCTAATGTTATACTAGAAATAAAAAGCAAGTATTTCTATAAAGAAATAACTGAAAGTTAACTAATTTTATAGTTATTTTCACTTCGAAAGCGAGACAAGGAATTGTCAGTTACTAAGAAATATTAGATTCCAGAACCAAATCATCTGAAAATAACTTGCATACCAAAATCAATCATCCATCACTCAACTTGCAAAACCAGTTCAATCACCCATAACAAAAGGACAAAAGACAAACATGAATACAAAACACCACAATAGATTTGGTTTGGCCTTTAGGGGAAATTACTACCGTATTTATTATAAATAGAGAACTTGGCTTTATTTAACCTTATCTACATATTAAGCATTCCTGAATTTAATGATTATATACAACAAGAGTTCAGTTCCGTTCAATACATGCATTTTGACGAGACCGTTACAATGGAACAAACTCTTGGATGGAATGCTCTGATAAATCTATCAGCGTTCAGACTGCTGCCGATATATCCCTAAGATTATAAGCTGTAAGGTTTAAAGCAAAGACGCAAATAATACATGTATTTCGATAAGTGTCTTCCTCTTGCGGTTTTAATTTCTTGCGCTTCATCTATTTTTTGTCCTAAGAATAGTGTGCAGGAGAGAAGTCAGGATCAAATAAGGTTATCAATTACATGGATAACATTTTTTTTTCAATTGTGTAACGAATTCGATGTTCCCCTTGCAGTGAAAAGAAAAACTGCCCATCCACCAACAGTTATAGATTTTAGAGACAATGTTAGATACAATCGAATGCAAGTTAGTAATTCAATATTGTAATCTATATAAAACGAGTTAAGAGAAAAGAAACATGTAATGATTTCTTAAAAGAAAACCACTTTACGAAATGTTTAGTTTCTTATTGGCAATCTATCTGTTGCGTATAAAGCAATACATGTCGGTGGACCATTTTTATGAACTTCAAGGCTCATCAATCTAACTGTCGGTAAAACTCTGGACAACTTCACCATTTAAGAGTTTCAAAAAACATCAAAGACGATTGTTCAATCGTGTTTCAGTTATTCACGAAAACGCCTGGCAAATAACGAGAACTAACAGTTGTTAACGACAGGTTGGGCAGTGTTTTGGACTAATTGCCGTTGGTCTGATAAATGGGTTCTTCAGTTTTTTTTATAGACCAGAAGGTTATAAAATAAAAAAAAAGTGTTTACAGATTAAACCTCACACATCCGCTTTATTCTGTTTGAACCTGTTTTTTTTTCTTATGTAGTAAATGTTTTTAACCTAAATTCAGTATTTAAATGAGAACATTTTAATTAACAATAATTAAAGAAAATTCACTAAAATTAACAGCCCTATACTTACAAAATGATTGAATATCTAGTCAAAGGACATCCATTAGCATGAGTTTATATTTTTGGAATTATAGTTTATGAGAATGTAAGGTTCTTATAACCTTAAAAGTAGTGATTGAGATTAATGTGGAATTATTTGACTAAGAATTATTAAAACTTAAAGAAAATAGTATTTTATTTTTCATTCTTAATACCAAATAACTCTAAATGTACTAATTGCGAATAGATACCAGCGGCAAATAAAATGGTTCAAGTTATTGGTCAGTGAGTAACTTCTTTTAAACTACATCAGGACATCAAATATAAAAAAAGCTTTTGAGATGCACATCCTGTGCCTTTAAATAACGTTGTTACTTCACTATATAAATGTTAAATGTGAACCGAATTGTACATTTAATGGGTGCATATTAACTAAATAAATGTTTATTTAGCATCAATTCTCCAACAAACGTTCAATCATATGTTTGATTGTTTGTACATTTAGAAATTTGTTATTTTCGAATATTCATCCAATGTAATATGAATAGTTATTTGATTCCGTAACATTTTTTATCAACATCAATTACTACGAATTTGATACATACATCAAACAAGAGCGATCAGTGATCACATGTGTCACCTCATGATAGCCATAACTCATTCAACCTGGACACCCGTGTAATATGCACATGTACTTAAGCTACCAATTAATCCTGTAAAAATTCATTGAATTTGCATTTGTGGTATAAGAGGAGTAGTCTGGACAAATTGTAAAAA